>NW_027397100.1:12335744-12569821 GCF_003265705.2 Callorhinus ursinus
CTTTCTTTCTTTCTTTCTTTCTTTCTTTCTTTCTTTCTTTCTTTCTTATTTATTTGACAGAGAGAGACACAGCGAGAGAGGGAACACAAGCGGGGAAGTAGGAGAGGGAGAAGCAGGCTTCCCGCTGAGCAGGGAGCCCGATGTGGGGCTCGATCCCAGGACCCTGGGATCATGACCTGAACCAAAGGCAGATGCTTAACGACTGAGCCACCCAGGCGCCCCCCTCCAGCTCTTTTTATGTAGACTGACTTGGCCTGCCAGTTTTTGTGCCCTCTCCCCGCCCCTGCCCCCATTAGTATATCACTCGGGTCCTGTGCCACAAGGGAGAAGCTGGGAGCTGCCTCAGCAGGAGAATCCTTCTCCTTAGAAGCCAGGAGAAAAAAAAGCAAGATCATGAATCCTCACACAGTGATTTTGGCTCCTATCACACATGTGTGCGTATGTGTTTAATTGGTATGTATATGCCTATGTGTGTATATGTCATAGTCTCTTGTCTCTAGACCCCACGAAGCCCCAGTTGTGGCTGGAGGCCCAGCAGTGAGTGTCGCTCCTGATTGTCTCATGGATACCCTGCGGTTTCTCCTGGTTTTGCAGAGAATGGGGTTTTGGGCCAGATTTCAAGGTTGGGCAGCTGCAGCCTAGTAGACCGGTCCTCCTCTCCACTCTGTCTGTGCCTGCAGGTATTTGGAGATCTGCTCAGCAGATGGCCAAGACACCCTCTTCCTGAGGGCCAAGGATGAGGCTAGCGCAAAGTCGTGGGCAGCTGCTGTTCAGGCCCAGGTCAACGCTCTGATGCCTCGGGTCAAGGACGAGCTGCAGGCACTGCTGGCAGCCACCGGCACAGCCGGGAGCCAGGACATCAAGCAGATCGGCTGGCTGACTGAGCAGGTGCCTGCTGGGCCAGGCCTCCGTCCCCCACCTCGACCCTTCCCCTGGAGCTAACCACATTCCCATGCACCATCCCACTCCACCCTGGCCCTCTCACCCCCCACCCCCTCTGCTGCCCCTCACTGTTGCCTTGCCCCCTGCAGCTGCCCAGTGGGGGCACAGCACCCACCCTGGCCTTGCTGACCGAGAAGGAGCTGCTTCTCTACTGCCACCTACCCCAGACCCGTGAGGCTCTGAGCCAGCCAGCCCGTACTGCCCCCCTCATTGCCACCAGGTATCCACGGGCAGGCAGGGGTGTCTGTCTCACCCAGAGGTTGGGGGGTGATGCTCTCAATGGGCCTCAGAAGTGGGGGATTCCAGCCTCACTCTGCCCTGAGTTATTTCCCAGGTGACCTGAAGCAAGTCTCCATGTTGTCTGGGCCTCGGTTTCTTCATCTGTAAAATGGGGGCTTGCAAGAGAACAGTGTGACGTCCCACTAGGCACTCATTGATTGACACCTACTCTGCCCAGATCTGTGCAGCATGGTTCAGGGGACAGGGAGCTGATCCCAATGGTCTGCCCTCAGGGAGCACCCAGTCTGGTAGGGGAGGCTGACCTAGGAACAGCCTTCATAGCACAGAGTTGTAGGAACCCCTTTACTCTGCCTGGCCTGGTGGGGAAGGCTTTAGTAGGAGGTGCTATTGAGCTGGACTTTGTCAGAGGAGTAGAAGTTTGCTATTTAAGAAAGAGGGGAAGAGCATCTTATATAGAGAGAACAACATGGTCAAAGGTACAGCAGTATTAAGGGCTATGGGGTGTTCATAGAGCTCTGAGTGTGCTATAAGCAGGATGTAGACTCTATACAGGAAATGGAGAGAAGTGAGACAGGGAGTTGGCAGGGCCTGATCTTGCAGAACCTCTCCCGCCTGATTAAGGAATGCTAGTAGCCTTACCTTAAGAGTTGTGGCAGAGTGGAAGGGTTTTAGCCTGGGAGTAAGGTGACCTGTGTTGTGTATGTGTGTTTTTAAAAAAGTTTTTCAAATTATTTTTAAAGCCTCTTTAAAAAAAAAAACCTTATTTTAATTTTTAAAGATTTTATTTATTTATGAGAGAGCTCAAGAGAGAGCAGGAAGGGGAGAGGGGCAGAGGGAGAGGGAGAAGCAGACCCCCCCCCGACACCCCACTGAGCAGGGAGCACTACGTGGGGGCTCGATTCCAGGACTCGGAGATCATGACCTGAGTGGAAGGCAGATACTCAACTGACTGAGCCACCCAGGTGCCCCTTTATTTATTTATTTTAGGGAGAGAGAGAGAGAGAGAGAGCTAGAGCCAGCAGGGGGAGGGGCAGAAGGAGAGGGAGAAGGAGAGAGAGAATCCCAAGGAGACTCCCTGCTGAATGCAGAACCTGGAGCGGGGCTTGATCTTACAACCCTGAGATCATGACCTGAGCCAAAACTGAGAGTTGGATGCTTACCTGACTGAGCCACCCAGGTGCCCTGACTTCGGTTGAGTTTTATTTATTTATTTAATTAATTAATTAATTTTATTTATTTATTTGGCAGAGAGAGAGCACAAGTAGGCAGAGAGGCAGGCAGAGGGAGAGGGAGAAGCAGGCTCTCCGCTGAGCAGAGAGCCAGACGTGGGGCTCGATCCCAGGACCCTGGGATCATGACCTGAGCCGAAGGCAGACGCTTAATGACTGAGCCACCCAGGTGCCCCTTTGGTTGAGTTTTAGAAGAATCCGTGTGGCTGCCACGTGGAAAATGCACTGGAGGGGGCAGAATGGAAGCTGGGAGGCTGGTGCAGTCATGCAGGAGAGATGGTGGAGGTGGGTGGAGGCAGCAGATGGAGAAGAAAGGCCGCATTTGCATTGGAAGACACATGGGTGGTAAAATTAACTGGGCTTAGTGCTTGCCAGATGGGGAGGGTGAGGGAGGTGTCCAGGATGAATGGATGAATGGGAGGTTTGGAGCTTGTGTCTGGGCGAGCAGTGGGACTGGGGTGGAGTGCAACATGGGGAGGCTGGAGCAAGATGCTTTGTTGAGTGCAAATTGTGTGGGGGATGGATAGGGAGCTTGGGTAGGAATTTTGGGGAATTGTGGGTTTATAGCTCTGGGCTGGAAAATGGGAAACTGGGTGTCAGCAGCAGCTCTAGTGGGTAGCTGAAGTTATGAGACAGTGTGTGGAGTGAGGAGCAAAGGGGGCTAAGGGCCAGAGCTCTGAGTCTGTTGCCCAGGGAGGGGGAGTAAGCCTCCCAAGGTTACACGCAAGTGGGAATCGAACTGAGTGCCTGGGCCCTTGCTGCTCATGTCTCTTCCTCTGGATGGGGCTCTGGCCCATGAGTCAGGAGCCAGCTGTCTACCAGTAATAAGCAGGTCATGGATTGCCAAACTAATCAAGTGATTCATTAATTCAGGTCACAAATGTTTATTGAACACCTACTACATGCCAGGCATTGCTTTATTTTTTTTTTTAAAGATTTTATTTATTTGACAGAGAGAGACATAGCGAGAGAGGGAACACAAGCAGGGGGAGTGGGAGAGGGAGAAGCAGGCTTCCCGCCGAGCAGGGAGCCCTATGCGGGGCTCAATCCCAGGACCCTGGGATCGTGACCTGAGCTGAAGGCAGATGCCTAACGACTGAGCCACCCAGGCGCCCCCAGGCATTGCTTTAATTGCTGAGAATAGAGTGGTGAACAAATTAGACAAAAATTTATATCCCAGATGATATTTTGGTGAAAAAGACAATAAAAAACCAAGTGAAACAAATAAAGAATAAGTATAATTTCTGGTATCATGATGAAAAGTAAGGCTAGTGAGTGCCTATTTTAGACAGGGAGGTCAGGGAAGGCTTCTCAGAGATGACATTTGAGCAAAGATCTGAAGGAAGTGAGGGAGTGAGCCACGGAGGACATCAGGGAAGAGTGCATTTGACAGAGGGAACAGCATGTGCAGACGTGCTGAGGCGAGAATGTGCTCGGTATGTTTGAAGACAGCAGGATGGCCGGAGCTGAGGGAGCAAGGGGGAAGGTGGCAGGAGGTGGGCTCCTGTGAGGCTCTCAGGGCACAGCTGGAAGTCCTGTTCGCTGATGAGGTGGTAAAGGAGTCACAGGGTCCCTTCCCAGGTCAGCACTCCCTTGGCCTAATTCCCCACTGTCTGAGACCTCACACTTAGCCCTCTCCCCCCTGCCCCGCCCCTAGGCTGGTGCACTCAGGCCCCTCCAAGGGTGCAGTGCCCTACGATGCAGAGCTCTCTTTTGCCCTGCGCACGGGCACACGTCATGGTGTGGACACTCGCCTGTTCAGTGTGGAGTCACCACAGGAGCTGGCCGCCTGGACCCGCCGACTGGTGGATGGCTGTCACCGGGCTGCTGAGGGTGTGCAGGAGGTGTCTACAGGTGGGCTGGGTGGGTCTGGGAGTGCCTCTCTGGTGATGAGCCTCTTGACCCTAGAGGCATTCAAACTTCCTTCTTCAGGGTGCTTCAGGAGGGGGATATAAAGTGGGCTTTAGGGTCCCTAAGAACTCTGTCTTTTGGGTGTGCAGGTGCCCCAACAGGTAGTAAGTCCCTTTTCCCTGGGTTTACTTGCCCTGGCTTTGTGATTCCACTGTGGGGCGGCGGGGGGGGCGGATGTGAGAGATGGCTCTTGGAGTACAGTTGCCAGATAAAATATAGGACACCCACTTAAATGTGGATTTCAGATAAACAACAAATACTTTTAGTGTAAGTATGTCCGAATTCTCCATTGCTTATCTGAAATTCACATTTAACTGGGCAATTCTACGGGTCTCTAAGGTCTCCAAGGGCCATGCTTGGTGGGTCTACTGATACCTTTATAGGGAGTGAGGGAGTGAGCCTTCTGAACATGGCAGAGTTTAAGCTTTCCCTTTCTACTTTTGGTGTTGCTGGAAGTGGGACTAGAAGTGGGGCATAGTTTTTCTGAGCGCCCGTTTTTCTGTATTTGAGGGTGGGGGCAACTCGATGCAGGGTGAATGTACAGATGGCACACCGGGCAGTGAGCTTCCCATCCCGAGTGGTATTCAAGCCCCCTTTGTGGAGTTGCTGGCAAGGGTCGGACACGGGGCTCGTGGTCTCTGAGGTGCCAGCAGCCCCTACACCCCCCCCCCCCCCCCCCCCCCCCCCGCAGCCTGCACGTGGAACGGCCGTCCCTGCAGCCTCTCTGTGCACATCGACAAAGGCTTCACGCTGTGGGCGGCGGAGCCCGGCACCACCCGAGCCGTGCTGCTTCGACAGCCCTTTGAGAAGCTGCAGATGTCCTCGGATGACGGTGCCAGCCTCCTCTTCCTGGACTTCGGGGGTGCTGAAGGAGAGATTGTGAGTGCAGGGGGCGGGAGGCCATGTTGTCCTGGAGGCCAGGCTGGATGGGGCTCCTGACCCTTCTCTCATCCACCCTGCAGCAGCTGGACCTGCATTCGTGCCCCAAAACCATGGTCTTCATCATCCACTCCTTCCTCTCGGCCAAAGTCACCCGACTGGGGCTTTTGGCCTAGAGGTCACCGGATGTACTCGCCCTGAAGAGAGGGTGTCTGCCACATGGCCTGACCTGGCCCTCCGCTGACTGCCTGCTCACCACTGGGCTGAGGGAAGGGAGCGGAAAGGAATGAGTGCAGAGTCCCAGCCTCTAAGGGAGGCTGGGGATAGTCTTGGGACTGGGACCCAGACTCAGGACACAGTGGATCCTGCCTGTGATGGGGTAATCTCCCAGCTGCCCCACCATTCCCCCACCAGTGCCTTTTGCAGAGAGATATTTTGTATACACAAAAGCCATTCCGAGCCTGGGACCTGCCCCTGTGGGGATCCTGACCCCAGACCACAACTGCCAGGCCTCCTGGAGGCCCCTAAGCCACCCTCAGAGGCCTCATCTGAAGTTGGAGTTCCCAGGGGTCCATGGCAAGAGAAAGAGGAGGAACCTTTCTGTTTGTTTCTCCCCTCAGCTCCACCACCTGGGGCATCAGTTTTCCTCTTCATCCTCTCTCCTCCTTCCTCTTGGATAAATAAATGGCCTGTGAGTGCGTAGGCAGCCTGGCCTAGTGTTGGTGGTTTGTGCCTTGGCCTCTGGATTCTTCGGTGGCTCCGGTAGTCCCAAGATGGACCAGACCCAGGACTGGGGCTCTTTTCCTGGCGAAGAGCAGACCTTTAACCACAGGGCCATAAAGAAAGTGTATTTGTTATCTATTACCCCCAAATCTAACAACTTAAAACAACGAGTGTTTATTATTTTTCAGGGTCTGTGGATCAGGAATATGTGAGGGGCTAAGCTGGGATCTTGACTCGGGGTTGTTTATGAGGTTGCAGTCAAGGTATTGGCTGGGGCTGCACTCATCTGAAAGCTTGACTGGGGCTAGAGGCTCTATTTCCAATATTGCTCACTCATTTGGCTTTTGGCAGGAAGCCCCAGTTCCTTACCCCATGGACCTAACCATAGGGCTGCTTGAGTGCACTTGTGACAAGGCAGCTGGCTTCCCCCAGAGTGGGTGACACAGAAGAGAGAGCTGAGAGGAATCCACAATGCCTCTTTTGAGCCAGTCTTGGATATCTCAGACTGTCAGTTCTGCTTTATTCTGTTCATTAGAAGGGAGTCACTAAGCCCAGCTGACACTCCAGGGGAGGGCAGTTAGGCTCCATTTATTGAAGAAAGGAATGTCAGAGAATTTGTGGGCCTATTTAAAAACCATCATAGAGAGCCTCAGACTCCTTTCCTGCAGGAGAGAGGACACTCGGAGAGATCCCAGGCTTTGTGGAATGTTCTTTAGAAGCTGTAATGTGCTGGCTGGATGTGAGTATGCCACGTTTAGAACTCTCTACTTGCTTGTGTTGTCCAGAAAATCAGTGACAACAGTAATGAGAGCTTATCATTGGCGGGTGCTTGCTGTCTGCCAGGTCCTCCGCATATGTTTCTTCATTGGATCTTTTTTTTTTTTTTTTAAAGATTTTTATTTATTTATTTGAGAGAGAGAGAGAGAATGAGAGAGAGAGAGAGAGCATGAGGGGGGGAGGGTCAGAGGGAGAAGCAGACTCCCCGCCAAGCAGGGAGCCCGATGTGGGACTCAATCCCGGGACTCCAGGATCACGACCTGAGTCGCTTAACGACTGAGCCACCCAGGTGCCCTCTTCATTGGATCTTCACCACACACCTATGATCTCTATTTCACAGGTACAGAAATTGGGGCTCAGAGAGGGCAAGTGACTTGCTCAAAGTCACACAGCTCTGAGGTGTCTGAGCTTGGATTCAAATGGGGTCTTTCTCGATTCAGAGCCATGTGCACCTTGGAGACATCCTGGCCCTGCACTATCCATTAGAAATGTAATGTGAACCACATGCGTAATTAAACATTTTCCAGTAGTCACATTTTAAAATGTAAAGAGGTGAGAATAATTTTATTTTTAATGTTTATTTTTTTAAAAAATATTTTATTTATTTATTGACAGAGGGAGAGAGAGCACAAGCAGGGGGAGCAGAAGTGGGAGAGGGAGAAGCAGGCTCCCTGCTGAGCAGGGAGCCTGATGCAGGGCTCCATCCCAGGACCCTGGGATCATGACCTGAGCCGAAGGCAGACACTTAATGACTGAGCCACCCAGGTGATCCTTATTTTTTGAAAAAGATTTTATTTATTTGAGAGACAGAGAGAGAGCTGGTGAGAGAGAGCGTGAGTGGTGGGGAGAGGGAGAAGCAGACTCCCCGCCGAGCAGGGAGCCCAACATAGGGCTAGATCCCAGCATCCTGGGATCATGACCTGAGTCCAAGGCAGATACTTAACCGACTGAGCCATCCAGGCACCCTGAGAATAACTTTAATAATATACTTTATTTAACTCAATGTGTCAAAAATATCACTTCACATATATAAAAATCTATTGAGATGTTTTACTTTTTTTTAATACCAATTCTTTGAAATGTGGTGTGTATTTTATATCTACAGCACATCTCTATCTAGGTGCCAAATTTTCATTGGAAATTCTTTCTTTCTTTTTTATTTTATTTTTTTAAAGATTTTATTTATTTATTTGAGAGAGAGAATGAGAGAGAGAGAGAGAACATGAGAGAGGGGAGGGTCAGAGGGAGAAGCAGACTCCCTGCTGAGCAGGGAGCCCGATGCGGACTGGATCCCGGGACTCCAGGATCATGACCTGAGCCAAAGGCAGTCGCTTAACCAACTGAGCCACCCAGGCGCCCCTGGAAATTCTTTTTTTTAAAGATTTTATTTATTTTTAGAGAGCAAGAGTGCAAGCAGGGGGAGGAGCAGAGGGGGAGGGAGGAGAAGGGGAAAGAATCTCAGGTAGACTCCATGCTGAGCACATGGGGCTGGATCTCATGACCCTGAGATCATGACCTGAGCCGAAACTAAGAGTCAGGCGCTTAACGGTTGAGCCACCCAGGTGTCCCAATTGGAAATTCTTGATTTATATTTATATTTCATAAAATTTATAGTTGAAAAAAGTAGATTCACATGCCCAAGTTGTTCCAAATGCACTAAAATTTTCCAATAATTGAATTGTCAGTTTTTAAATTAAAATGAATTAAACTTAAGTAAAATTTAGTTCCTCACTCACACTAGCTGCATATCAAGTGCTAGGTAGCCACATGTGGCTGATGGCTATTGTAGAACTAAGCAGTTCTAAGCAAGCCTTTGCATGAGGGAACTGAGGCCCACGTGAGGTCACATAACAAGCCAGAGCCAGAGCTAGTTCTGGAAGCCTGGGGAGATGCAGGTGAGCAGAGATATTCCAGCCTTGCCTATGCGTCCATCCATCTGTCAATTCACTGTTCATCTGAGAAATATCTAGTGCATGCCTTCTCTGTGCTAGTTCTTGGGGCCAGGAGCTGATTTGCTGAGAACAAGACTGACAGGTCCCCATGCACAGGGAACTGAAATCCAGCAGATCTCCAACAATCATATGTGTGGTACAGATTAAGCAGACATGGAGATAGCAGAGGACCCAGCGGGGACCTGACCTACTCCAGGGGTTTAGGGGAGGTTTCTCTCAGAAGGAGACATGGGAGCTAATGTTCATCTAAAGGAGTATGCTAAAAATCAGCTCCTACTGCTGTAATGCTATGGGGGTGGGGTGGGAAAAAACCCAACCCAACCTCAGTGGCCACAGCCACAAGCATTTATTTTCATGTTCCTGGGGCTGCATGTTGACTGCAGCTTGATCATTATAAGCTGGGCTTGGCTGGGTGGCTTTGCTCCAGGCTATGGGTTGGGCTCAAGTCTACTCTATGTTCTTTCTGGCGCCCAGGATGAAGGGACATCAGCTCTCAGGGCATGTTCTTTTCTGGCAAGTCACTGGAGTTCAAAGACAAGCAAGTTGCACAAGCACAGTTAGATCCTCTGCCTGCATTTGTCTTCTCTCATTCCATTGGCCAAAACAAGTCCTGTAGCCGAGCCATTGGTGGAGAAACGGCAGGGGAGGAATAATAGCTCAGTTAACGGAACTATCACCAACCAGTAAGAGTTAGGTGGAAGGGGGAATGGCGTCCCGGGTGAGAGATCCTGGGGTGAGATGGAACAAAGGGGCTTCTAAACTCCTGGAATCTGGGGAGGGGGGCTTATTTTCATCACCTTCATTGTCCAAGACACATCACTGTTCAAGACTCTACAACATGGCAACTAAAAGTAGACCCTTGGGGTTGGAATGTGGTGAGATGTTACGGGGAGGGTGGTGGGAAATGGTCCCTAGTTCCCCAGGTGGGCTGGTATGGGTGTGGGGCAGGATAGTAGGGGATGTTGGGCACGGCTGGTGTGTGTGTGTGTGTGTGTGTGTGTGTGTGTGTGTGTGTGTTGGGGGTGCCAGCATAACCGAGAACATCCCTCATGCTGCCAGCTTCATTCCATGGGCAATCAGAATTGCAGCCTCCTGCCCTGCCCACAAAGGGGGAAGGTGACATCTCCCTGTGAGGCTGCTAAGGGAAGGGCCAGATTTGAAAGAACCAGTTCTAAGAGCCCTAGAGACCTGGGTTCAAACCCTAACTTTTCCCTGACTCTCACATTGGAATCCTTTCACATTGGCTTCCTTCCAGCTCTAGAATTCCTCTCTTTTGTGACCCTAAGAGGACAAGACTGAGAGTAAAGAGGAAAGGGTCATGATGATACCATAAGCAGGACCTGAAACGGAGTTGGTATGCATGGAAGGACAGGGCCCGTGCTTGTTGGTCACCAGGGAAGGAGAAGGGGCATTGTCACCCTTGGCAGTGTGGAAGGCATCCCCCTCCTCAACATAACTCATGTTGGATGCAGGTGCTGCCACCATAGTGGGGCTCTGTGTGGCAGAGGTGCCCCACCCCCCATGGCCACGTTAGGATAGACATCTTCCCTTTGCAGTAAAAAACTTCACAGTAAACCTGAATGTTTCTCCAACTGGAGTCTTTAGATCCCAGAGTATCCAGGAACTTGTCTCTTGAGTTTAAGCGTTTTCCAGGAATTCTGAAACGTTGTACTTTCACGGTACTGATAATTACCCCAAATGATCAGAGCACATTCTAGGTTATCTGGAAAAGCCACAGTAAAAATTAAGAACCATAATACAGTTTTTGGCCTTTGTATTTTTGACTGAATTGGCACCCAGCAGTTATCTAAGAAGAGAGTATGAGCTCAATTCCAGTGTCTCAAACTCCTGAAATCCAGGTTTGTTTCCACCATCCTCACTGCCCCAAGACAGCACAACGGTCCTGGACTCAACGATCTTTGGGCAACTGCCACAGTCTCCTAAATGCTCTCCTTATTTGTCTCTCCATCCTCTTACCCCCAGTGCAGTGCATTCTCCACACAGCAGCCACTTTATAGGCAAAGAAACTGCAAATCAGCAGGGGTGATTAACTTGGCCTTGGCTGTCATGGTGTCAGAGCCTCAGTGGGAACCCAGCCAGTCTGACTTTCACTTAGTCAGTCAGTGGTAAGAATAGCACTTTGGGGTCAGACTGGCCTGTGGGTGGATCCCAGTTCTGCCGTGCATTAGTTGTGCCAGCTTCAGCATGTGACCACCTTTTGTATTTTCAGTTTTCTTGCCTTAAAGTGGGCCAACAATAACCTCATAGAGTTCTTTTTTTTTTTTTAAGATTTTATTTATTTATTTGAGAGAGAGAGAATGAGAGATAGAGAGCATGAGAGGGAAGAGGTTCAGAGGGAGAAGCAGACTCCCTGATCAGCAGGGAGCCTGATGTAGGACTCGATCCTGGGACTCCAGGATCATGACCTGAGCCGAAGGCAGTCGCTTAACCAACTGAGCCACCCAGGCGCCCAACCACATAGAGTTCTAATGAGGGGTCAAAGAAGTCATTGCAGCAGGGCCCCTAGAGTCTTACTGACTCAGAGTGCTGGGGCCCGTGTCCACATCTTATTGACACATGGGCTTTCTTCCAAACCACAGACCTCCGTGCACAGAGCAGAAGTGCTGAGGAACTAATATACATAGGAGCATCTTTCCACCCTGACTGCTAACATAGAACTACTCTAGCTTCCTCTCCTCTTGGATGAAATAATTCTGAGGTGTGTGTACTACACTGTTTCCTGGAACTCCCCAACATAATTAAGACCCAGATGCCCACCATGGTAACATTCCTTTTTTTTTTTTTTTTTAAGATTATTCATTTATTTATTTGAGAGAGAGGGAGAGAGAGAGCATGAGTGCGGGGAGGCAGAGGGAGAAGGAGAAGCAGACACCCCGCTGAGCAGGGAGCTCAACGTAGGGCTCCATCCCAGGACCCTGAGATCATGACTCCAGCCAAAGGCAGAGGCTTGACCGACTGAGCCACCCAAGGGTCCCAAACAAATTCTCTTAGGCTCCCTATGGGAAATAGTCTGTAGGAGACAAGGGCAAAGGGCAGAAATAAGGAAACCACTTCGCGGGCTATCGCAGTAGTGTTGGGTGAGATGAAGGTGGCCTGGGCTAGGGCTGTAGCAGGGGAAGTGGATATGAGACATTTTGGAGTGAGAGCTGACAGGACTTGCTGACAGATTGTAGAGGTTGAGGGAGAGGGAAAAAAAAAGACTCCTCCATTTCTCCTAGTGTTGGGAGGATGGTTGGGTCATTTACTGAGATGGTCTAGACTGGGAAGGAAGAGGTTTTGGGTGAGGATGTGGGTATGGAAATGAAGAGTTCTGTATTAAGTTAGAGTCAGTCATTAGATACCCAAGAGGAGGTTCCCCTTATGCAACCGAACCATGGGTCTGTACCTCCCACCCCCGGGGGCTGGGGGGGAGTCCAGGCTGGCACAGGGAATGGGAAGTCTTTAAGCTATAGCGCAGCGCTGTCCAGTAGAAAGAGAACGTGGGCCACGTATGCCACTTAAAATTTCCCAGTAGCCACATTAAAAAAGTAAAAACAAGCAGGTGAAACCAATTTAAATTATATTCATTTAACCCAGTATATCCTAAATATTGTTTCAACACGTAATCAACATAAACATGATTGATGAGCTATTCCGCACTCTTTCTTCGACATCCGGTGTGTATTTTACATTTAAAGCACATTAATTCGCACTCACTCTTTCCCAAGCACTCGGTTGCCACAGGACGGCTAAGGGCGACCACTCAGGTCGGCGTAGCGGCGGTTTTACAAAGCCGGGAACCGGTACCCACCCGGACCGTAGTGGGAGAAGCACTTCCGCTGGGACGACCCGGACGGAAGTCGTGGCGGAACGGAAGTCGCTCGTGTGCCCGCTCGGCGGCGGAACGCTGAGGCGGGATCTCGGCTGGCTGAGGCGAGCTTCCGTTGCCGGATGCTGGGCGCTCGGGCTGCGGGAGGTGAGCGGCGCGGCGGGCGGAGGCGGTGCGTGCCTGGGGCCGGAGGGCGGCGGAGCTCTGCAAATGCTTGGTGTTGAAGGGGAGGATGACGCGGGCCCTGGAGTCATTCTGTCGGGGTTCGCGCCCCAGCCCCGCTGCCTACTCGCCTATGACCTTGGGCACGTCACCCCCCTTGCACCCCCCCCGAGCCTTAGCCTCGTCAGCCGTCAAGTGCGGGTGATAGAACCTGCTTGACGATGTTGCCGTGAGGATTAAATACCGTAATCCAGAGCGCCTGGGTGGCTCAGTCGTTAAGCGTCGGCCTTCAGCTCCGGTCATGATCCCAGGGTCCTGGGATCGAGTCCCGCATCGGGCTCCCCGCTCAGCGGGAAGCCTGCTTCTCCCTTTCCTACTCCCCCTGCTTGTGTTCCCTCTCTCGCTGTCTCTCTCTCTCTGTTGAAAAATAAATAAAATCTTAAAAAAAAAAATACCGTAATCCATGAGAAGCGCTAAGCATCGCGTCTGAAGCATTGTAGCCACCCCAGCAACATGTTTGGGATATTTTATCGCTTAGGTTTACTTCTGTTGAGGCTGCTGTCTCGTCGGTGTTGCGGACTACCAAGTTTTGAGGCACGCTCCCTCCCCCCCCACCGTAGCGCCTACGTTGTGCAATGCAAACATTTTATTTGCATTATCACATTTGGTCCTCACAGCAGACACAGAGATAGGTACTATACCCGTTTTACTTATGGAGAAATGGAAGCTCCCCGAATTTAAGAAGCTCCCCAGGTGCCCAGAGTTACCTGGCGAGGCAACGGTTGGAGCCGACTGGGACTGCAGAGTCCATGCTCTTTTTTTTTTTTTAAAACATTTTATTTATTTATTTGAGAGAGAGAATGAGAGAGAGCACAAGAGGGAAGAGGGTCAGAGAGAGAAGCAGACTCCCTGCTAAGCAGGGAGCCCGATGTGGGATTCGGTCCTGGGACTCCAGGATCATGACCTGAGCCGAAGGCAGTTTCTTAACCAACTGAGCCACCCAGGCGCCCCAGAGTACATGCTCTTAACAGGAGTGCTCTATGTCTCCCATGAAGGGGAGTGCGGGCTGCAAGTGTGCAGTTACTGAAGACTTAGTGTATGCCACGTTGGGTTTTTAATATCTTCTTTAATTCTCACAATGCCTCTGGGACATAGGTACTAGCTTTATCTTTATCTTACAGATGTGGAATTGGCAGTCAGAGATAGGAATTTGACTTGCAAGCAAGGAGCAGAAAAGGGTGACTTAATTAATTAATTAATGGTTCTGTTTATTTATTTGACAGAGAGAGACACAGCGAGAGAGGGAACACAGGCAGGGGGAGTGGGAGAGGGAGAAGTAGACTTCCCATGGAGCGGGGAACCATATGCGGAGCTGGATCCCAGGACCCTGGGATCATGACCTGAGCTGAAGGCAGACGCTTAACGACTGAGCCACCCAGGCTCCTGGAAAAGGGTGACTTTACAGCTCACATTTAAAGGTCTGCTGTTCTCTGATACTTGAATGTAGGTTAGCATTGCTCCTGCCTAAAGTGCTGGTAGCATATACAGCAGGTGATCAAGTTAGAGAGGTAAAAGGCTACATCTGCTCATTTTATATGTACAGCACTTACTATGAGCCAGTTACTGAATGAGAGATGCTGAAGATGTAGAAATGGATGAGATTTATTCCCTTTTAGGGACCTCCCAGCCTGTAAGGGATGGCAGAAGTGTAAGTAGTAATTAACAACCAAGTGTGATGAGTCTTGAGATGGGGTTTAGAAGGAGGCTTTGGGAACCTACAGGAGGACCCCAGCCTAGACTTTGAGAATGGTGGCCTGGACAGGCTTCTAGGAGGAAGCAGAGACCTAAAAGCATAGGAGTTGGCTGAGTCAGAGAGAAGATACACCGGCCAGAGAGAACAGAGTGTATAAAAGCCTAGAAGCTAGTGAAGATCAGTACAAAAATGGTATGACTGGAATGGGGCAGTCAGGCTGGAGATCCTGAGGTCCGTTAAGGATGTGTGGTGGGAAGTGTGTCTCCATCTCTTGTACTTTGAGTCACCTAGGTTCCTTCCTGGGAGGCAATCACTGTTTCTTACCCGTTCTAGAGATACTGTGTTCATTTACAAGTATGTACATTAATATTCCCGTGCTCCTTCCCCTGCAGATTAAAGTGTAGCATACTGTGGATATTATTGGGCACTTTGCTTCCTTGTTTTTGTCATGTATGGATACTTTTTTTTTTTTAAGATTTTATTTATTTCACAGAGAGAGACAGCGAGAGAGGGAACACAAGCAGGGGGAGTGGGAGAGGGAGAAGCAGTCTTCTCACGGAGCAGGGAGCCCGATGTGGGGCTCGATCCCAGGACCCTGGGATCATGACCTGAGCTGAAGGCAGATGCTTAACGACTGAGCCACCCAGGCGTCCCCAGCCTTACTTTCTAACAGTTGCATTTTATCCCATTGCATGGATGTACCATAACTTATTTAACTAGCCCCCTTGTGATGACATTTAAATCTTTTCCATTCCTTTGCTGTTAGAAACACTTTGGCATTGAGTATCCTTACACATGGGTCTTTTTGTACATGTAAGACTATCTGGAAGGTAAATATCTAGGAATGGAATGGCTTAGTCAAAGGGTTTGTGTGTTTGTAATTTTGATGGAAAGTGGCAAATTGCCCTCTATAAAGGTTGTGCTCTTTTCCATCCCCCAGCTATGTGTGACAGGGTCTGGGTAGAAAGTTTGAAGACAGTAATTCGAGATTTTTGGAGGGTAGAAGTCACTGATCAGACATATGGTGCCCCATGTTAGATACTTTCCATTTAAAGGAACTCAAAGGAAGATGCTCTCAGATAGTAAGTGGTTTTCATAGTAATGGGAGGCAACGTAGCAAGGTGGCTAGGAGCATGGGCTTTATGGTCATATAGACCTTCATTTGAGTCCTGACTCTGTTGCTTAGGTCGGACCTTAGGTAAGTTCCTCAGCCTCTGTCTATTTCCTCATTCCTGAGTGGGGATAATAGTACTGTCTGTTGTCTTTTTGCTGAGGATTGCTGTAAAGATTTAATGCCCTTGAAACTGTTGCTGGCACAGGTGCTTTTTTGTTACTTTGTCACACCATCTCATCTCATCTCTACCACACCTTTGTTTTGAAAACTACCTGGATTTGTATCTTACCTCTGGCACTCCTTTGTATGATCTTGGGCAAGGTGCCACAGTTGTTTTTTTTTTTACTTGTAAAATAGGGATAATATTAAGAGTATTTTGTGTATTAAATGTATTAATACACTGGAAGTACTTATAGCATTGCCCTGTATGTGGTGTTCAATAAATGTTGGTGATACCTGTTATTCTTTTGCAGACTTTGGGCTTTGATTTAGTGCCATGCATCCTTTGCAGTGTGTCCTGCAAACACAGAGGTGGGGGCCCTTGGCTTCTGTGTCCTGGCTGCTGCTCAGGACCTGCAGGGCACATAGTAGTGTCCCCAGCACTGCATGTCCCAGTTTGGAGAGGCAGCAGGAAGATGGAGTTCGGAAGGATTTCAGCTCCAGGCTGGCCAGTGGGCCGACTTTTCAGCATTTTTTAAGAAGTGCTTCAGCTCCTCAAGAGAAGCCGGACATGGAGGACCCACCCCCCTATCTTACAGTGGATGAACTTTTAGGGAGGCAAAGAAAAGGTTGGTTTTACTTTTCTTCTCTCTTCAGACTTCCTGCTTTGTTCCTTTCCAGCATCCACAGCCTGGTTCATAATTATTCTTTTATTGCAGACCCAGCTTTGGAGGGTTAATAGGGTGGGAAGCCTGCTAGGTTATGGAATTGTCAGACTTCATCAAGTAACATTAATATAAAGAAACTTGTGGGCGCCTGGCTGGCTCAGTCTGTGGAGTGTGCAACTCTTGATCTCAGGGTTGTGAGTTTGAGCCCCATGTTGGGTGTAGAGATTACTTAAAAATAAAATATTAAAAAAAAAAGAAACTTGGGGTGCCTGGGTGGCTCAGGCAGTTAAGTGTCTGACTTTGGCTCAGTTCATGACCTCAGGGTCCTGGGATCAAGCCTGGCGTCCGGCTCTTCACTCAGCGGGGAGCTCTCTCTCTCAAACAAATAAATAAAATCTTAAAAAAAAAGAAAGAAACTTGTACTTTTGGTCCATGTGACTAGGGTGAGTAGAAGTCCTGGGGAGTCTTTTCTTTGGTTACCTTTGGAAACCCTATAATCTCTGTTCTAATTTTTAGATCATCTTAAATCATAAGACAGCTTTCACAATTGGTGATGTAGAAATTCATTCTTTATGCTTAAACAGATTTTTTTTCCCTCTTTTTTCTTTTTTTAAAATTTTTTTAAAGATCTTATTTATTTGTCAGAGAGAGAGAGTGAGAGTGAGTGAGCACAAGCAGGGGGAGCGGCAGGCAGAAGGAGAAGCAGGTTCCCTGCTGAGCAAGGAGCCTGATGGCGTGGGCTTGATCCCAGGACTCCAGGATCATGACCTGAGCCAAAGGCAGATGCTTAACTGACTGAGCCACCCAGGCATCCTCTTTTTAAAATTTTTTTTTTAATATTCTATTTATTTGAAAGAAAGAGCACGAGAGAGAGCAGAGAATGCAAGTGTTGGGGGGGAGAGGGAGAAGCAGACTCCCCACTGAGCAGGGAGTCTGATGCGGGGCTCCAACCCAGGCTCCATTCCGGGACCCCGAGATCATGACCTGAGTAGAAGGTGGACACTTAACTGACTGAGCCACCCAGGCACCCCTCTTTTTTTTTTTTTTTAAAGGTTTATTTATTTATTAGAGTGTATGCATGCTCATGTGAGCTGGTGGAAGGGCAGAGGGAGAGAATCTTTAAGCAGACTCCCTGCTGAGTGTAGAGCCCTTTGCAGGGCTCCATTTCATGACCCTGAAATCATGACCTGAGCCCAAATCAAGAGTTGGGTCGCTTAACCATCTGAGCCACCGAGATGCCCCTTTGTAATTAAACTTTTAAAAATTGAGGGCCCCTAGGTGGCTCAGTTCGTTAAGCGACTGCCTTCGGCTCAGGTCATGATCCTGGAGTCCCGGGATCGAGTCCCACATCGGGCTCCCTGCCCAGCAGGGAGTCTGCTTCTCCCTCTGACCCTCTTCCCTCTTGTGCTCTCTATCTCTCTCATTCTCTCTCTCTCAAATAAATAAATAAATCTTTTAAAAAAATTTTAAAAATTGGTATAAAATACTGCATTGTGCTGTACTATGATGTACCTGTCCCCTATAGTTGCACATTAAATTGTTTCAAAAGTTTTATAAGTAATGCTATCATATGTTTCTTCACATATACACACATGCATATACATAACCACTGAGCCACCCAGGCGCCCCTTGGTGTTTTTATTTTTAGCCAAGGAAAGTGAGCCAAGGAAGGTTTAAGAATACCCTGATGTTTCTTTCTTTCTTTCTTTTATAAATTACTGCTGTTTTATGTTTGTTTTCATATGATTTTTTGTCATTAACTTTTAACTTCATTTGGACTTTATTTGGGTCTGTTGATTAAAATATGTTGGAGAGGAGTTGATGTAGGAATTTAGTTTCAAAGGGCTTGCCAGAGTATGAAATTGATGTTCTTAAAACCTCATGCAAATGTGTTTTACATCATAATACAGCCATGCTTTCTTTTTTGTTTTTAAAGATTTTATTTATTAATTGACAGAGAGAGACACACACAGCGAGAGAGGGAACACAAGCAGGGGGAGTGGGGGAGGGAGAAGCAGGCTTCCCGCCGAGCAGGGAACCCGATGCGGGGCTCAATCCCAGGACCCTGGGATCATGACCTGAGCCGAAGGCAGTCGCTTAACCAACTGAGCCACCCACACGCCCCTCTTTCTTTTTTTTTTAAGAATTTATTTATTTATTTGACAGAGAGAGACACAGTGAGAGAGGGAACAGAATTAGTAGGAGTAGGAGAGGGAGAAGCAGGCTTTCCGCTGAGTGGGGAGCCCTATGTGGGGCTCGATTCCAGGACCCCGGGATCATGACCTGAGCTGAAAGCAGACGCTTAACGACTGAGCCACCCAGGCACTCCCTTATTTGTTTTTTTTAAAGATTTTATTTGTTTGACAGAGAGAGACACAGTGAGAGAAGGAACATAAGCAGGGGGAGTGGGAGAGGGAGAAACAAGCTTCCCACTGAGCAGGGAGCCCGATGCGGGGCTCGATCCCAGGACCCTGGGATCATGACCTGAGCCGAAGGCAAACGCTTAATGACTGAGCCACCCAGGTGCTCCTCTCCTGTTTTTTAAATGATATGGCCTGTAATTATGTATGTGTATAATGTAGTATTTCTTTTGTTCTGAAAGGCTGTCATTAATTTGGGGGTAGACCTGGAGCATAATGGTGTCTTAGAATTGAAGCAACGGGATTTAGTGGATAACCAGTTGCCCCAGTTGTTTCTGGGGCATTTGGGAAGGAGACCTTTTGAGACATGTGGCCCCTTTTAGTCAGCCTACTGTGGAATCCCCCTCTCATTGCAGTCTATCTGGAGACCTACGGCTGCCAAATGAATGTGAATGACACAGAGATAGCCTGGTCTATCTTACAGAAGAGTGGCTACTTGCGGACCAGGAACCTCCAAGAGGTACATGCATTTTCTGCTTCTATTGTTTTCTGAGCCTGGGTGAGACTCTGCATTTGTGCCAGTTTTTAGATGCAGCTTCAGAAATAGGGTATGGCCTGGTGAGAGTGAGTTCCCTTGAGTAAAATGTGTAGCATGGAACTAAGGTGTATTTTTGTTCCAGTTATTTTTGAAACTTTTATGGTGGTGCTCACTTTTAGGCAAGGAACTAAGTTAAAAATGGGCTGGGAGGTGGAGGGGAATGGGGAGTTAATGTTTAATGGGTACAGACTTTTAGTTGGGGAACATGAAATGGTTCTGGAGCTTGAGGGTGGTGACGGTTGCACAACAATGTGAATGTACTTAATGCTACTGAACTGTACACTTAAAAATGGTTAAAATGGTAAATTTTATGTATGTTTTACCACAGTAATAAAAAAAAGGGCTATGGATAGTGATTCTACAAGGCCGATTTCAAAGATCATAATTTTCCCTTGCTTTCCACTCAGGCTGATGTGATCCTCCTTGTCACATGTTCTATCAGGTGAGAGTTTGTTCTTTACCTAGAAGGTGAATATATTTAATGCCAGAGTTAACAGTGCCAGGCTGGTGGACCTGTGGAGATGAGTCAGTGGACTGGTGATTTTACAACAGTGGAGATAGCAATGATAGAACTCGGTTGATGTTTGCTGAGCACGTACTGTGTATCAGGTCCTGTGCTGAGCACTACATATGCACTAACTAATTTGATTCTCACAACAACCGTATGAGATAGGTGCTATTATCAAACCTGTTTTATAGATGAGGAACCCGAGGGTATGCTGAGGCACCCAACTTTTCCCAAGGTTTCTCTTGCAGGTAATGGCACGTTTATGATGTAATTCACATCGTAAGGGTTAGGGTGCAGTCAGTGCAGAGATGGTGGCATCCATCAGAAGTGAACATACTATTTCTTACTTTGTTTCTGTGTACAAGGCATATTAGTGTTAATGTTTTCCTTAGTGTTAATATAATCCAACATTTTTGTTGGAACATTCAGAAATGAACCCTTCTTCTGTGGAGCATGGCTTTAAGGAGCTTGGTTTGATATGGGAACTAAGGCAGACACACAAATAGCTCTAACATCTGGCAGAAAGCACTATGTAAAAAATCAAACAATAAAAGAGAAGTTGCTAACTACAGGGAAAAGTATAGTTAAAGTGATAGGGCAGTTAAGGGGTGGACAAACTTTCTATGAGGCTTTGTGAAGTAGATTGTTTCTGAGTTTAACTCAAAGGCTTGTCAGGTTTGGACATATGCAGGAAGGGTGAATTACAGCAAGTGGTGCTTCTTTAGTTGGCTCCCTGCCTATCTTCCCTTAACCTAAAAGATAGATATTCATTTAAAGGGTTGAAATTTGTTTTTATTTCCATTATCCTACTCTTTTAGCTTGTGCTCCAGTTTATTTTCAGGTTCAGTTCTACCTCTTTTGATCTTTGTAGGGAGAAGGCTGAGCAGACCATCTGGAATCGTTTACATCAGCTTAAAGCCCTGAAGACGAAACGGCTCCGCTCCCGAGTACCTCTGAGGATTGGGATTCTAGGTATCCGGTAATTTGCAGGTTTTGTGTTTTCACACTTGGGAAGCCCTTAGAGGCTGGATTCCCAGTGTTTGAAGAATTGTTATACACCTCATAACTTTGTATTTGATGTCAGAGGCTGTAGGACTAAATGAGATAAAGCTCATAAAAGGGCTTTTCATAGTGTCTTGTAGTAATAGGTACTCAGAAAGTGGCCTATCCTTTCTAGAGTCTAATGTGGCTTATGGCAGCATAGAGTTATGGATAGGAGAGAGTTTGGAGTCTGAAAGAACAGTACGAATTTATAGCATAGGCACTTTTCATCTTGACTCCTGATGTATGCCCAAGTGAAGATCTAGACCTGCCCTGACCAGTATGGTAGCCGCTAGTCACATGTGGTTATTTAAATTTAACTAAAATTAGGGACCCCTGGTTGGCTCAGTCGGTGGAGCATGCAACTCTTGATCTCGGGATTGTGAGTTACAGTCTCGTGTTGGGTGTAGAGATTACTTAAAAAAAAAAATCTTAAATAAATTTAAGAGGCGCCTGGGTGGCTTAGTCGGTTAAGCGTCTGCCTTCGGCTCAGGTCATGATCCTGGAGTCCTGGGATCGAGCCCTGCATTGGGCTCCCTGCTTAAGCAAGGAGTCTGCTTCTCCCTCTGCCCCTCACCCCACTCATGCTCTCTCTCTCTCTCTCTCTCTCTCTCACTCTGTCTCTCTCTAAAATAAATAAAATCTTAAAAAAAATAAATTTAAGTAAAATTAAATAATATTAAAAATTCCCTTCTTCATTCTCACTAGCGACCTATTGACTGCTCAGTAGCCACACTTGACTAGTGCCTATCAGTTTGGACAGCACAGATAAAGAACATTTCCATTATCTTAGAAAGTTCTGTTGGACAGCTCTGATCTAGATAGCTGGGAAGCATGTTTCAAAAATGAATATTCTGTACCCTTTTGGTCCCAGAATTTAGTTAATGTATTTAATTTAATTTTTTTTAAAGATTTATTTATTTATTTTGAGAGAGAGAGAGAAAGAGAGAGAGAGAGAGTACATGAGAGCGGGGAGGGTTAGAGGGAGAAGCAGGCCTCTTCCTAATTAGGGAGCCCGAAGCGGGACTTGATCCCGGGACTCCAGGATCATGACCTGAGCTGAAGGTAGTTGCTTAACCAGCTGAGCCACCCAGGCGCCCAATGTATTTAATTTTAAACAGACTGTCCATTGTGGAATAATTAAATTAATTTCTCTTGATGAAGGGTTCAAACATAGTTGGAGCATATCCTGTTATACAGATTAATGTACTAAGTGATGTAGGAGGTTGGAAGGATTAGCTGAAATCTTTCACCTCAGTTCCTTCATTATAGAAGCCCCCGGCTATATCTTTGTTAGGAATTTCAGAAATTCCCCCAATACTTTGTTTTTTATTGTGGTAAAATATATATAACATAAAATTTACCATTTGAATCCTTCTTTTTTCTTTAAAGATTTCATTTATTTATTTGAGAGAGAGCACGAGTGGTTGAGGAGGAGAGGGAGAAACAGACTCCCTGCTGGGCGTGGGGCTCGATCCCAGGACGCTGAGATCATGACCTGAGCCAACATCAGATGCTTAACCAACTGAGCCACCCCGGCGCCCCTAGACTTTGAAACTCTATAGCCAGTTCCTGAAAAAAAATTTTTTATTTGGAGTACCAAATAAATTTCAATTGAAAAAAGAGATGGTTCATGTCTAGAAATGTTTCTGGGTGATGGCTTAATTTTTTCTGGGCATTTAATTGAATTTCTTTAGTTGCTTGCTTCCTGTGGTTTTTTTATATAGGAAGATGCAGGTTCTAGTGCTATGGAAGTATTGGGCAAATTTGAGGAGCGATGAAGCTAAACTCTTAGCGAAGTTTCTGTGCCCTTGTCTCTGACCTTAGCTAGAGGTGATGTGTACTGAGAAGTAGCCATGAGACCAGATGAATCTGGGAACAGGTGCTTATTTTTTTTCCTTCCCAGGCTGCATGGCTGAGAGATTAAAGGAGGAGATTCTCAACAGGGAGAAAATGGTGGATATTTTGGCCGGTCCAGATGCCTATCGGGACCTTCCTCGCCTGCTGGCTGTTGCTGAGTCAGGCCAACAAGCTGCCAACTTGCTGCTCTCTCTGGATGAGACCTATGCTGACATCATGCCAGTCCAGACAAGCCCCAGTGCTACTTCTGCCTTCGTGTGAGACACCGCCCAAGAGACAAGGAGTGAATTTCTCCTTTCTCACTTTTATTTATTTATTTTGGGGGGGGGGGCTGTAGAGAGAGAGAGAGTGCATACGCATTAGCTGGGGTGGGGGGGTGGGGAGGGACAGGGTAGAGAGTCTCAAGCAGACTCTGCGCCGAGCCCGAGAAGGGCTTGATCTCACAACCCTGAGATCACGACCTGAGCTGAAACCAAGAATTGGATGCCCAACAGACTGTGCCATCCAGGCGCTCCTTCTTTTTCACTTTTAAAATAATGTTAAGGGCAGGGACACCTGGGTGGCCCAGTTGGTTAAGCATCTGCCTTCGGGTCAGGTCATGATCCCAGGACTCTGAAGGTAGACGCTTAACCAACTGGGCCACCTAGGCGCCCCTATTTATTCCTTTTAGAGAGAGAGAGAGGGAGCGAGAGAACAGCAGGGAGGGGTGGAGGGAGACGGGAGAGAGAATCCCAAGCAGACTCCACGTGGAGCTCAGAGCCTGACTGGGGCTTGATCCCAGGACCCTGAGATCACGACCTGGGCTGAAATCAAGAGTCAGACGCCTGACTATGCCACCCAGGCTTCCCAATTTATTTGGTTTTATGGTTAAATGGTGAACATTTCTTATGTTATTAAATTTTCTATAACAGGTTGGCAAATTGGCAAAAAAAGTTAGAGCATGTTTTTTGTAAATAAAGTTCTGTTGAAATACAGCCATGCCCATTTGTTTATATATTATCTGTGGCTGCATTTGGTACTACAATAGCAAAATTGTGTAGTTGTGACAGGGACCGTATGGTTTGCAAAGCCTAAAAATTTTTCTATCTGGTTTTTTATAGAAAGTTTGCCAACCTGTCATTTTAATGGCTATCCCATACTCTGTTGTTGGAATGCTTAATAAAAATAATAGCTAACATTTATTTAACAGTTCTTCAGTGAACATCTTTGATACATATTCAAAATTATTTCTTTAAGATAATTTGAGGATTTCATATACAGGATGCAAATGGAAGAGAGTGATTTCACTTAGATACCATAATAATTGGATCAGGAATGAGTGAGAAATATGGAACCCTCTCTCTTAAATCTGAGGTTACTTTTTTTTTTCTTTTTTATTGTTATGTTAATCACCATACATTACATCATTAGTTTTGGATGTAGTGTTCGATGTTTCATTGTTTGTGCATAACACCCAGTGCTCCACGCAGAACGTGCCCTCTTTAATACCCGTCCCCAGGCTAACCCATCCCCCCACCCCCCTCCCCTCTAGAACCCTCAGTTTGTTTTTCAGAGTCCATTGTCTCTCATGGTTCGTCTCCCCCTCTGCTTTCCCCCCTTCATTCTTCCCTTCCTGCTATCTTCTTTTTTTTTCTTTTTTTTTATTAAAGATTTTATTTATTTGAGAGACAGAGAATGAGAGATAGAGACCACGAGAAGGGAAGAGGGTCAGAGGGAGAAGCAGACTCCCCGCCGAGCAGGGAGCCTGATGCGGGACTTGATCCCGAGACTCCAGGATCATGACCTGAGCCGAAGGCAGTTGCTTAACCAGCTGAGCCACCCAGGCGCCCTTCTTTTTTTTTTTCTTAACATATATTCCATTATTTGTTTCAGAAGTACAGATCTGTGATCCAACAGTCTTGCACAGTTCACAGCGCTCACCATAGCACATACCCTACCCAACATCTATCACCCAGCCACCCCATCCCTCCCACCCCCCACCACTGCAGCAACACTCAGTTTGTTTCCTGAGATTAAGAATTCCTCATATCAGTGCAGTCATATGATACATGTCTTTCTCTGATTGACTTATTTCACTCAGCATAACACCCTCCAGTTCCATCCACGTAGTTGCAAATGGCAAGATCTCATTCCTTTTGATGGCTGCATAATATTCCATTGTGTATATATACCACATCTTCTTTATCCATTCATCTGTCGATGGACATCTTGGCTCTTTCCACAGTTTGGCTGTTGTGGACATTGCTGCTATAAACATTGGGGTGCACGTACCCCTTCGGATCCCTACATTTGTATCTTTGGGGTAAATACCCAGTAGCGCAATTGCTGGATCGTATGGTAGCTCTATTTTCAACTTTTTGAGGAACCTCCATACTGTTTTCCAGAGGGGTTGCACCAGCTTGCATTCCCACCAACAGTGTAGGAGGCTTCCCCTTTCTCCGCATCCCTGCCAACATCTGTCGTTAAATCTTATGTTTCTATTCATTATACACATTTTATGATACTTATTTTTTTTCTGGTCTAGATATAAAACATTCAAACAAAATATTTATATATATGGGGTATATATAAAGGCACCCCATTGCCTTGCCAGTTTGCTCCCTCAGGGTAACTGCTATATCCACCAATTACAATGTGGTTTCTATCCTGTGATTAAATACTATTTTTTATTTTTTTAATTTTTTTTTAAAGATTTTATTTAGTTATTTGAGAGAGAGAATGAGAGAGCGAGCATGAGGGGTGGAGAGTCAGAGGGAGAAGCAGACTCCCCACTGAGCAGGGAGCCCGATGCGGGATTTGATTCCGGGACTCCAGGACCACGACCTGAGCCGAAGGCAGGCGCTTAGCCAACTGAGCCACCCAGGCGCCCTAAGTACTAGTTTTTAAAAATAAAAAATGTTTAGGGGGCCTGAGTAGCCCAGTCGTTAAGCATCTGCCTTCGCCTCAGGTCATGATCCCAGGGTCCTGGGATCGAGTCCCGCATCGGGCTCCCTGCTCCTTGGGAGCCTGCTTCTCTCTCTCTCTCTCATGAATAAATAAATAAAATCTTAAAAAAAAAAATAAAAAATGTTTGCCTTAAAAATGCCTCCAATTGGGGCGCCTGGGTGGCTCAGTTGGTTAAGCGACTGCCTTCGGTTCAGGTCATGATCCTGGAGTCCCGGGATCGAGTCCTGCATCGGGCTCCCTGCTCGGCGAGGAGCCTGCTTCTCCCTCTAACCCTCCCCCCTCTCATGTACTCTTTCTCTCTCTCTCATTCTCACTCTCTCAAAATAAATAAATAAATCTTTAAAAAAAAAAAATGCCTCCAATTGGTCCAGTGTGAGCATGGTGCCAGGAGGACTCGGAGCCAGGGCATAATGCTGCGGGAGCCGACCCCTCCCCGGGGCGGGGGGGGCGGGGCGTGCTACTCCTGCTAGTCCTGTTACCAAGTTTTGGTGCCTTTCTCCCCAGGTCTGTCATGCGAGGCTGTGACAACATGTGCAGCTACTGCATTGTTCCTTTCACACGTGGCCGGGAGAGGAGTCGCCCTGTTGCTTCCATTCTAGAGGAAGTGAGGAAGCTTTCAGAGCAGGTGAAAAGTTCTCCAGGTCTTTGTCTTCTAAGTGTGGTTTTAGGAGGATGAGGAGAACCTTTCTTGTTTTGCTGCCTGTGCTCTCTCTGAGCTATGTGAGTTTAGAACGCGTACCTGGCCAGAAAGAAATACCTGGGTGAATATCTTGGATTTGCTGTTTATAAATTATAGGCAGATCCATGTGAAGTTTGCTTAGGAGGCAGCACATTGGAATGGAGAGAGCATGAGTCTAGAGTCAGATGATTAAGTATGAATTCTGGCTGCAGCATTCTCGGGTTTGGTGCCCTGCTCACTTAACTGTCATCTTTGAAACAGTTTCCCAATCTATGAAAAGAAGATAAAATAGTAACTTCCTTGCTGGGTTATTGGAAAGATTGTTGTAGCTTAAATGCTTTTCTTTCTTTCTTTTTCTTTTTTTTTAAGAAATCTCCACACCCACTGTGGAGCTTGAACTCAAAACCCTGAGATCAAGAGTCACATGCTCTACCAACTGAGTTGGCCAGGTGCCCGTGTAGTTTAAGTTTTTTTTTTCCCTAAAGATTTATTTATTTTTAGAGAGCATTCGTAAAGAGGGGGAGGAACAGAGGGAGAGGGAGAAAGAATCACAAGCAGGCTCTTTGCTAAGCACAGAGCCTGACGTGGTGCTTGATCTCATAACCCTGAGATCATGACTTGAGCTGAAACCAAGAGTCAGACACTCAACCAACTGAGCCACCAAGGTGCTCCTAAAATTTTTTTTAAGATTTATTTATTTATTGGGGACGCCTGGGTGGCTCAGTCGTTAAGCATCTGCCTTCGGCTCAGGTCATGATCCCAGGGTCCTGGGATTGAGCCCTGCATCGGGCTCCCTGCTTTGTGGGAAGCCTGCTTCTCCCTCCCCGACTCCCTCTGCTTGTGTTCCCTCTCTCACTGTGTCTCTTTCTGTCAAAAAATAAAATCTTAAAACAACAAAAAAAGATTTATTTATTTGAGAGAAAGAGAGCTGGGGAGGAGGGGGGCAGAGGAAGAGGGGAAGGGAGAGAATCTCAAACAGACTCCCCACTGAGTGTGGAGCCCACTGGAGGGCTTGATCTCAAGACACTGAGGTCATGACCTGAGCCAAAATCAGGAGTAGGCCCCTGAACTTGTGCACCACCCAGGTGCCCTGCCCCTAATGTTTTTAAACTACTTGGCACATAGGAAATTTTCAGAGAATGATTTATTTGTCTGTTATAGGGAAACTTCCCAAATATCTTCCTCATTTTTATTACAGAGCCAGCTTACTAGTTGAGGGACAGAGAATAGATGAGGGTAGTGAATCCAGTCAGAGGCCAGAGGGGAAATAACTATTTCCTTCCTTTTGGGAGCTGGTCCCCGCTAACTCTAGGCCTGGATCTTTTAGCCCTGAAGAGGAGGACTGTAGATGGGAATATGGAGCTTTTCTTCCACTAGAGTCTCCCTGTTGCCTTACTTGCTTGGCTCAGGAACTGTGGAAGCTAGCCCCTGCTCTAGTTTTCAGTCAGCAGTTTGTCTGTTCTTACACTCTGGCAGTGCTCTCTTCTCATCTCCCATTCCCCAATTCTTAGTTCCCTGATTTGGTCTCTGGCTGCTCACAGGCACTCTGAGGTATTCTCCATACCCTACCTCTCCAAGTGCTTCCTGGTCTCAAGTTGTCTCCTTCTTCCCTTCCAACTCCCTCACAGTACCAGAACTTACTCTTCAGGATAGAGACATTGTTTATTGTTTTATTTATTTATTTTAAAGATTTTATTTATTTATTTGACAGAGAGAGAGAGGGAGCACAAGCAGGGGGAGCGATAGGCAGAGGGAGATGGAGAAGGAGACTCCCCACTGAGCAGGGAGCCTAACTCAGGGCTCAGTCCCAGGACCCTGGGATCATGACCTGAGCTGAAGGCAGATGCTTAACCAACTGAGCCACCCAGGTGCTCCCAAATGTCTTTTTTTTTTTTTTTAAATTTATTTATTTTTAAGTAATCTCTACACCCAACATGTGGCTCAAACTCACGACCCAAGAGTCCCAGGCTCTACCAACTAAGCCAGCTAGGTGCTCCTCAAAATTTCTTAGTTGTCCAAAATATCTTTTTTTTTTTTTTTAAGATTTTATTTATTTATTTGAGAGAGAGAGTGAGAGAGAGAGAGAAAGAAAACAGGGAGGAGCAGAGGGAGAGGGAGAAGCAGACTCCCCACTGACCATGGAGGTCTACATGGGTCTCAGTCCTGGGACTTCAGGATCATGACCTGAGCTGAAGGCAGATGCTTAACTGACTGAATCACCCAGGCGTCCCTGTCCAAAAATACTGTATTGCTTTTTTTATTTTCAAACCGAGATCCAATCAAGATTTGTGGTTTTGGGGCACCTTGGTGGCTCAGTTGTTAAGCATCTGCCTTCGGCTCAAGTCATGATCCAGGGTTCTGGGATTGAGCCCCACATCGGGCTCCCTGCTCTGCGGGAAGCCTATTTCTCCCTCTCCCACTCCCCCTGCTTGTGTTCCCTCTCTCGCTGTGTCTCTCTCTATCAAATAAATAAATCTTTAAAAAAAAAGATTTGTGGTTTTACTTGGTTTGTATATTTCTTCAATCCCTCTTAATTTAAAACAGCCCTTTCATTTTTTTGTTGTTTGCTTTAAATGATACATTAAGTTTTTGAAGAGATTGGATATGTCTGGATTTGTCTGATTGCTTCTTCATGTTGTCATATAAAATATTCCTCTGAATTCTGGTAAACTGGAAGTTAGGTGTAAAAGCTTGACTCACATTAGGCTAAATATTTTGGGAAGAATACTTCATAGGCAATGATTATATAATATTCAGTTGACAGAATGCTGTCATAATTTGATTTATGGTGTTATAAATTAACCATTATTATTGAACATTGAGTTTGTGTCCAGGTTTTTGCTACTCTAAAAAATGTTTTGATAATTTTTATTTAAGGTTTTAAAAATTCTAAAGTTCATTTTTTTTAAATCTTATTTTTATTTATTTATCTATCTATCTATCTATTTATTTATTTATTTATTCATGAGAGACAGAGAGAGAGAGAGAGAGAGAGGCAGAGGGAGAGGCAGGCTCCCAAGGAGCAGGGAGCCTGATGCGGGACTCGATCCCAGGACCCTGGGATCATGACCTGAGCCGAAGGCAGACGCTTAACCATCTGAGCCACCCAGGCGCCCTAAAGTTCATTTCTTCAGACAAGATGACCAAATGTGAAATTACTGGTTAAATACAGAATAGAATACATTTATGGATGGCTCTTGGTAGGCTCAACTAATTTCAGTTAGTGATTTGGCATGAAACTACCAAAAAAATTTTGATTTGCTTCCGATGTATTTATTTTCCCTTTCTTAGGGGCTGAAAGAAGTGACACTTCTTGGTCAGAATGTTAATAGTTTTCGGGACAGTTCTGAAGTCCAGTTCAACAATGCAGTGTCTACTAACCTGAGCCGTGGCTTTTCTACCAACTATAAACCCAAGCATGGGGGTCTTCGTTTTGCTCACCTTCTGGATCAGGTCTCCAGAGTAGATCCTGAAATGAGGATCCGTTTCACCTCTCCCCACCCCAAAGACTTTCCTGATGAGGTGAGTATCAACAGTGAACTGTGCCAGGCTGTTACCAGTATCCTTAAGTATGCCAAAGGCTGGACCCAGTGGGAGGCAGCAGTCCTTGAATCTTGCTCAGGGGATCTTGTGTATTGCTGTATTGCCCTTTAATTCCACCAAAGATTTAAAGTCCACCGAGGTGGGGCAGAGATGGGACTGATATATTTAAAAAAATTTTGTCTTCAAGGGCATCACGGTCAGATTGTCATCTTCATCTGTAAAAAGGGATTAATAATAACCTTCCGCTTTAGGTTGTTGGGAAATAGGTATAATGTATGGAAGGTACTTATCAAAGTGCCTTAGCAATGCATGGAATGTATAGCCCACATGTGGAACCTTTTGTTTTTGAGTTTTTTTGTTTTGGTGAAATATCTGTCTTTTGGCCCCACCCCTACCTTTTTGCCACTGGATTATATTCTTAACTGAGTTGTAAAAGTTCTTTATGTATTCTTGATATAAATCCTTTGTCAGTATATTTTTTCAAATATTTTTTCTTAGTTCTAGTTTCTTCATTTTAAATACTTTATTTTTTAAAGATTGATTTATTTTAGAGTGTGCAAGTGAGGGGCAGGGGGAATAGAGGGAGAGGGAGAGAGAGACTCTCAAGCAGACTCCCTGATGAGTGTAGGGCTTGACTCCAGGACCCTGAGATCATGGCCTGAGCCAAAATCAAGACTTGGGCACTTAACTGACTGAGCCACCCAGGTGCCCCTTAAGGATTTTATTTTTAAGTAATCTCCACACCCAGTGTGGGGCTTCAACACAACCCTGAGATCCATAGTTGCATGCTCCACCAACTGGGCCAGCCAGGTTCCACCTAGTTCCAGTTTCTTGATGATGTCTTTTATTTTTTATTTTTATTTATTTATTTATTTATTTATTTTAAGATTTTATTTATTTATTTGACAGAGAGACACAGCGAGAGCAGGAACACAAGCAGGGGGAATGGGAGAGGGAGAAGCAGGCTTCCTGCGGAGCAAGGAGCCTGATGTGGGGCTCGATCCCAGGACCCTGGGATCATGACCTGAGCCGAAGGCAGCCGCTTAACTGACTGAGCCACCCAGGCGCCCTATTTTTATTTATTTTTTATTATTATTTTTTAAACTTTTATTTATTTATTTATTCATGAGAGACAGAGAGAGAGAGAGAGAGGCAGAGGGAGAAGCAGGCTCCCAAGGAGCAGGGAGCCCGATGCGGGACTCGATCCCAGGACCTTGGGATCATGACCTGAGCCGAAGGCAGACGCTTAACCATCTGAGCCACCCAGGCGCCCTTATTTTTTAATTTTTATTAAGATTTTATTTATTAGAGAGAGAGCGAGAGAGAGGGAGAAGCAGGATTCCTGCTGAGCAGGGAGCCGGACATGGGGCTTGATCCCAGGACCTCAGGATCATGACCTGAGCCGAAGGCAGATGCTTAACTGACTGAGCCACCCAGGCAACCCTTGATGGTGTCTTTTATTTATTTATAAAGATTTTATTTATTTATTTGAGAGAGTGCATGAGGCGGGGAGGGTCAGAGGGAGAAGCAGACTCCCTGCCGAGCAGGGAGCCTGATGTGGGACTCGATCCCGGGACTCCAGGATCATGACCTGAGCCGAAGGCAGTCGCTTAACCAACTGAGCCACCCAGGTGCCCCATGATGGTGTCTTTTACAGTGGCTAATTAGTTTGGAAGTTAGATGAAACAAATAACCATTTTTCCTTTTTTGTCTGTGTCAGCCTATGCCTTGAATTTGAACTCTGCTTGCTTTTTTCACTTTTTGAAAGCAGAGATGCCATCAGGGAAATGAAATGTCTGGGACAGATAACATGGCTTGAGTAAAAATAAAGGACTTGGGTAATCAGCCTGTTAATTACTTGAAGATTCACCTTGGTAGAGAAACAGTGGGGGTGGTATTTCTTTCTGCAGGATTCTTTGGTGAGACTTTGATGACCTTTAATGTGTTCTATCTAATCAGGTTCTACAGCTGATTCATGAGAGAGACAACATCTGTAAACAGATCCACCTACCAGCCCAGAGTGGAAGCAGCCGTGTATTGGAGGCTATGCGGAGAGGGTCAGACTTGCTTGGGGAGGGGGCATCATGCACCTTTCCATGTTTTCTTAAGGACCACACAGTGTCTAAGAACCTAGTATAGTGTGTGGCACATAGGAGCTGCTCAATAAATTTGTTACATGAGTAAACTCATGGACACGATAACTTGCTTCTGTTTACTCCAGAAGTGTAGACTAAAAGGACTGAATCACTCATGTCATTTGTTTAACATTTCTTTTTAAGATTTATTTATTTTAGAGAGAGAGAGAGGGAGAGGGCACGCGTGGAGGGGGCAGAGAGTCTTAAGCAGACTCTGCACTGAGTGCAGAGCCCGATGTGGGGCTTGATCTCATGACCCTGAGATCACGACCTGAGCCAAAACCAAGTCAGATGCTCAACTGACTAAGCCACCCAGGCCCCCTAGCATGTTTTTTTATTAAGCACCTACTGTGTGGCACACTCTTTTTGAAATTGGAATTCTGTAGCTTTTAACATTAAAGCTTTTTAAGTCTTGGAATTTAAACATACCTCTGTGTGTTCACTTACTTTGGGAGTTATATGTCTTGCAGAGGTAAGACTGAAAGGGTAAAGTGACAAATGGAAAGCTGTATGGAACAAGTGCCTTGCCTTGTTTTCCACATCGGCAATTTTAGAGATCCTTCTAAGTGTTTAATCTGTCCTCACTTATGAAATAAAAAGGCTATTTACTTATTTTTTTTAAGATTTATTTATTTGAGAGAGAGAGCACGAATGGGAGGGGCAGAGGGAGAGGGAGAGAGAATCTCAAGCAGACTCCTTCTTGAGCGTGGAGCCTGACCCGGGGCTCGATCTTATGACACAGATCAGGACCTGAGCTGTCTGTCGCTTAACCTACTGTGCCACTCAGGTGCCCCCTACTTATTTTTTAAAAAGGCTATTTAAAATAATATATGTTCTTGAACTAAAGATTCATGGACTGTAGATTAGGTTACACTACAGGATTTGGATCAAAAGGGCTCTTTTGGGTACTTTAACCTACTTTTGTACTGTCCTATATGGATGAGATGTGGTTATATGTGGTAATTCATAGTGTTATCTTTTTGTAGCATTCATTTAAAGAAGATTGGTTCATCTAAGCCTTTTTGTTCTTTATTGCAGGTATTCAAGGGAAGCTTATGTGGAGTTAATTCATCGTATCAGAGAATCTATCCCAGGTATGTTTAAGAAATACTCTGTTGAGCACATCACTCTTAACAGTGATCACATCGTTTTTGTCAGATACAGGCAACGCCTATGATACTACCTTATGACACCCTTTATGCTTCTTTTGCTCCTCTTCATTTTTCTCTTTCTCTCATTTTACTCCTTTTTGGTTTTTTAATGTCATGGTCTTGCTAGATGTACACAAAGATATGGATCAGCTTGTGACCTCAGGATGAAAGAGATTTGTTTTCTATAGTCTTTGTGTTTCTGAACGTATGGGACAGACCTTGTTCTTTTTTACTAGCTGGCAAAGTTAGTTTGGTCTAAATTAGTTCTGATTTGGGGGCAATTGATATCTTTAAAAATGTGTACTTAGAGGTAATTCCTTTCCTATTAACTCTTACTCCTTTTTCTCTTTTCTCTTCCTCCTAATAAAATTACTTTGTAGTCTTTTAATTTAGATTTGGTTGACAATGTCTACATTTGTTTCCAAATTTCTAAATATTGTAACTTGCATTATGCATAAATAGTTTCATTTTGGATTGGCAGGGTAGTGTGGAAGTTTTCTGGGCTTCAGTTTCCTCATTTATAAAATAGAGTTAATAAAGGGTGCTTGGCTGGCTCAGTCAGTAGAGCATGGGACTCTTGATCTCAGGATCGTGAGTTCAGGCCCCATGTGTGGCATAGAGTTTACTTTAAAAAAAAATACATATGTATATATAAAATAGAGTTGGTAGTACCTCACTGGATTGTTGGGATAATTACATAGATTAAATTAAATAGATAGGAAAGCATAGCACTTAGTATTTAGTGACCAATAGTTATTGTTCCTATAGTCTTAAACATTATGTGAAATTGGCTTCAAAAGTATGTTTTTTAAAGATTTTATTTAAAAAATTTTATAAAAGATTTATTTATTTATTTAAGGGGGGGGTTGTGCATGCATGCGAGGGGAGGAACCAGAGGGAGAGAAGCAGACTGTGCTGAGCATGGAGCCCCACACGGGGCTCGACCTTATGATCCTGAGATCATGACCTAAGCCGCAACCAAGAGTTGGGCGCTTAACCAACTGAGCCACTCAGGCACCCCAAAGTATGAGAACATTCTGGATAAGCAAGCCTATCCCATCTTCCTCTGTAATAACTATTCTGTTTCACTTGCACATAAACTGAACAGCTCCAGGAAAGGTTTACAATTGCTACTCTGCCCTCTGTAGCCCACAAGTGCCAAAGGCCTCTCTTGAAGGTAAGCAGCAGTGACATGTTGTCCTTTGTCATGCGTTGCAGGGGTGAGCCTCAGCAGCGATTTCATTGCTGGCTTTTGTGGTGAGACAGAGGATGATCACCTCCAGACAGTGTCTTTGCTTCGGGAAGTTCAGTACAACATGGGCTTTCTTTTTGCTTACAGTATGAGACAGGTAAGCCCTGGGATGGAGGAAAAGCTACTTCTGTGCTGACACTGACAGAATTCCTGACTGGTTTCTGGTTGTAGACAACTGGCAAGAAAAGAAAGTGGCAGCAGGGCGGTCCTTGAGAAGCCATGAGGATCTTACCACTCATTTCTTTATTTTTATTTTAATCAGCCTGTCTACTATTTTATACAATTCATTGATTTGAGATGAAAATGGATTGCTTGTGACAATATTTATTTTCATTAAAATATTTTAAGTTATGTTTAGATCGTTTAGAATTTGAATGTGGAGGTAGGGATACTACTCTCCTTATAAGAAAGCTAAAATCATGCAGGACTTTTTTGACCTACAGATGTGAATTGTTTCACGGATGCACCTTGTCCTCCTAGCTATCCTGAGCTATTTTATTTTATTTTTAAGATTTTATTTATTTATTTGACAGAGAGATAGCGAGAGCAGGAACACAAGCAGGGGGAGTGGGAGAGGTTCCTGCCGGGCAGGGTGCCTGATGTGGGACTCGATCCCAGGACCCTGGGATCATGACTTGAGCCAAAGGCAGACACTTAACAACTGAGCCACCCAGGCGCCCCTAAGCTATTTTAGTTTTCATTTTTTTAGGCCAACTGAACCTACTGATAGCCACTATAGAGTTTCTCCTGTACACAGATTCCCAGGAAAATAAAGCAGAAGGAGATGAGGAAGGAAAGGGAGAGTAATGTGTATTTCCTGCAGAGAGGGGATAGTTCTGGTCTGCTGCTATTTTCTCGATGGTAGGGATGAATTTGCATAGGTCATTTCTCATCTCTCCAGTCACCTCAGTGGGGGCCTTACTTGTATTTGGGCCGGAGGCTGAAGAGGCTGTGTGGCCAGGATGCTCAGGAAAGCTGATTGATGAATGAAGGATCCCAAGACCTTAGACACCACTGTCACTCAACTGCTGTCAACGAATTCATGTCTTTTAAAGCCCACTGCCTAGTGTAGGCAGTGTAAGTGGGCCATTGTGTATGTTTATGTCTGTTACAGAATTATTTCAGAGATGAAACTTCAGAATAGACAAATCTACTGCTTTTCCATGGACATCACAAATATGCAAGAGAAATTCTTTATAATGCTAGATTGGGAAATGGGTTTACAGTGTGTGGTGGCAGCATCATGGACATTGAATAAGAGTGTTCACTTAGGGATCTAATTTCTTGGTTAGAATTAAGGTTATAGAGACTTAAATAGTCTAGTGGATGAGAACAAGCATTCAAATTCTACCATTCTTACTAACTATGTGATCTTGAGAAAGGTCCTTGGTCTCTCCACCTTTGAAGTGAGAATGGTGCTTGGTAATGGTAAACACAATAGAGACAAGTTTTTGTTAATAAGACAAAATAGAGTAAACCCATTCACCATTTGGTAGTTCTCTCAAAGGCCGATTGGAATGACTACACTTTGGTATATAGGTTTTCCTGTTATTCCATACTTATATCTAGCTCAGTGGTTCTTCAACTGTGTTATAAGCTTGTATACAGAAAACTTAAAAAAAAATGTGTTGGGTGCCTGGGTGGCTCAGTCGGTTGGGCATCTACCTTTGGCTCAGATCATGATCCTGGGGTCCTGGGATTGAGTCCTGTATCTGGCTCCCTGCTCAGTGGGGAGTCTGCTTCTCCCTCTGCCCCTCCCCCTGCTCGTGCTCGCTCTTCCTTTTTCTCTCACAAAAAAAAAATAAAATCTTTAAAAAAATGTGTTTATATACACACAACACGTACATGTATGCACCCTAGCCATAGATTTGAACAATTTAAAAGGCTTTTTAAGGATAAATTTTCTTTCTTTTTTTTTTTTTAAGATTTTATTTATTTATTTGGCGGGGAGAGAGAGAGACAGACAGCAAGAGAGGGAACACAAGCAGCGGGGCGGGAGAGGGAGAGGGAGAAACAGGCTTCCCGCTGAGCAAGGAGCCCGATATGGGGCTCGATCCCAGGACTCTGGGACCATGACCTGAGCCGAAGGCAGACGCCTAACGACCGAGCCACCCAGGCGCCCCAGGATAAATTTTCTTTAAAAAATTTTTTTTGGGGGCGCCTGGGTGGCTCAGTTGGTTGAGCGACTGCCTTCGGCTCAGGTCATGGTCCTGGAGTCCCGGGATCGAGTCCCGCGTCGGGCTTCCTGCTCAGCGGGGAGTCTGCTTCTCCCGCTCCCTCTGACCCTCTTCCCTCTCGTGCTTTCTATCTCTCGTTCTCTCTCTCTCTCAAATAAATAAATAAAAATCTTAAAAAAAAAAAAATAAATAAAAAGGATTTTATTGAACCTGTTAAAAAAAAAAAATTTTTTTTGGACTGGGTAATATGAGCTCATTATATAAAATTCAGAAGTTCAAAATAGTATGCAATGAGAAGTACTTGTTCTTTCTTCTTCCCAGGTTGCCTGGTTTCTCAGTTCCTTCCTTGAAGGTAATTGCTCTTAGGAATTTCTTCTGTAAACTTCCAGTGATATTTCATGTATTTATAAACCTATTTTTATTTATTCTTTTTATACCAAAGTTGTTGTACATGTTGATCTATATCTTATTTCTGTTAAGAGTATGTTTTGGAGAGCAATCATATCAGTACATATGGAGTTATCACATTCTTTTTTCACTGGTGTAATATTCTGTTATATAGATAAAGCATAACTTGGTTTACTGATAACCTACTGATAAACACTTAGGCTGCTTTGCATTTTGTGTCTTATAAACAGTGCTCCTAATGAGTTATTTAGTGTATGTTACGTTTGTATAAAGGTTACATTTGTATCCTATAAATATATCAAGAACAGTTTTGAGTCTGATTTTCATGTGCTAAATTTAGAATTTAACCCTTCTAAAGTTGTGACTTGACTGCATAGTTACCTCTTTCTTTTAGAATGCTCCTAGAGCTAGAGAACCCTTCTGACATGGCTTGGGTTCCTGTACGTATGTCTGTAACTTGGAGGTGGAATGAACCTGGTTCCCCCTCTGTACCTTAAGAATGGATTCTGTGGGGTGGGGGCACCCGGGTGTCTTAGGCAGTTAAGCATCCAACTCTTGATTTCGGCTCAGGTCATGATCTCAGGATCCTGGGATCCAGCCCCTTGTCAGGCTCCTTGCTCAGAGAGGAGTCTGCTTAAGGATTCTCTATCCCTGTCTTCCTCTGCCCATTCCCTAACTTGCACGCGGCACATACGTACTCTCTCTCCCCTCTCTCTAAAATAAATAAATCTTTTTTTTTTTTTTTAAAGATTTTATTTATTTGACAGAACACAAGCAGGGGGAGCAGCAGAGGGAGAGGGAGAAGCAGCCCTGACCTGGGGCTCAGTCCTAGGACCCTGGGATCATGACCCAAATTGAAGGCAGACACCTGACTGACTGAGCCACCCGGGTGCCCCTAAAAAAAATAAATCTAGCTTTTATGTCTGGACTTGGGAGGCCCTACGTTGGTGGTAGATCAAAAGATTATTTGAAAATGGGCAGTCTCCGACCTTGTCTGAGATTTGAGTGGTGTACTGTGCCCAGGTGGCGCTGTGTGCAAACCAGATTAATGAAAGGCAGGGTTCTAGTACTGAAAACCTTCGACTGCCGTTCTGTGAAAATGCTTAGTTTTCCAAAATATTGGTCCCCTGCGGGAGCAGTGGCTCTCACTGGTGTAATGGAACTGTTACCTGGAGATGTTGAGATGGCAAAGGGAAATTCCAAACCACGTGAGAGAATACTTGCTTGGAAATTACTTGGTTGGAACCTGACAATCTTACCCAGCATCCTGGAGGTTGAAGAAGAATAATGGAGCTATAAATGTCACTGATGAGCAACCTTGCAAATGAGAGATCGCTGTCTGCCCACGGAAAGAATTTGCAGTAACCTTCCTAAGGGCTAATGCTATGAGATTTGCTTGTATGAAAAACAAGGAAAAGCTCTTCACTTTACTGACATGGGAAGAAAACCTACAAATCAAGACAATATACTGGTTTTTTATTTTTGTAAGCAGATTATGAAGCAGCCTCAAATCTAATGTATCCATAAGAATTAAGCCATTTGCTTTTACTTTTTGTCATACTGCCCTAGTTACAACCTGTTAAATAGAGTACTTTGTAGATCTAGCTCTGTTTAACAGGAATGCATAGAAAACTATGTTTTTTATGGAGAAGTCTTTGTTTTCAGTTAACCAGACTTGTAATCAGATTATTCTGAATGCTTCACATTTGGTCACCTGTTTGAATTTAAAATGCGTGATTATAATTAAAGCTGAGTGAAAATTTACAAAAAAAAAAATCTAAAAGGGGAGAAGGGGGTTCTATGAGTCTTTGGTGACCTCTGTCTCTCTCTCTCTCTTTTTTTTTTTTTAATAGAAGACTCGGGCATATCACAGACTGAAAGATGATGTCCCAGAAGAGGTAAAATTAAGGCGTTTGGAGGAACTTATTACTGTCTTTCGAGAAGAAGCAACAAAAGCCAACATGGCCTCTGTGGGTTGTACCCAGCTAGTGCTGGTGGAGGGGGTAAGGTCATATGTATATATGTTTTTTGTTTGTTTTTTGGAACACACTATGTCTCCCTTTTATTTAGATCATCTTTGATTTATCAGAGTTTTTGTGTTAAGGATCTTATATGTATTTTGTTAGATTTACACTAGTATCTTTTTTTTTTTAAGCTGTTGTAGTTGCTATTGTATGTTTTAGTCAGGTGTTTCATGTGTTCACTATATAGTACAGAAATAATTAAATTTTTTCTGTTTATCTTTTACTCTGTGACCTTGCTGAAATCAGTAGTTCTAGGAGTTTTTTTGGCATTTTCCTTGGGATTTTCTGCATAGGTAATCATGTCATTATGTTTTTTCTTCCTTCCCAATGTTCCAAGCTTCCTTCTTTTATCTTTTCCTTTCTTTTTAGAGAACTTCCTTTAGACACTCTGGCAGTAGATTCTCTTCCTTCATCTTAGAATGTCTGGATTTCTCCTTCATTGCTGAAAGATATTTTTGTACTTAGCAGCAGAAGGATTAGGGAGAAGTATGTCTGCTCCATCTTTCTGGAAGCAGTATGTATGTTTTTAGAATTAATTTTACTGTCTGCAGTCCTTTTCAATTTTTATTATTTTTCAATTTTTCTGAAGATTTTATTTTTTAAAGTAATCTCCACATCCAATGTGGAGCTCACCCACAACCCTGAGATCAAGAGTTGCATGCTCTACCAACTGAGCCAGCCAGGCGTTCCTTCAGTTCTTTTTAAAATCACATTTTCTTAGAAATGTACTGCATTTTAGGAAGTTTGGGGTTCCTATAGGCTTCTGTGGTCAAGCCTGGGAACCTAGCTATTAGAGCACTAAACAGATGGAATAAGGGGTGAGTTTGGGAGCCTGAAGCTATATGTTGCAGCCATTGGAGAGGAGGGGAGAGATGGGGCCCTTTCTGTGACTCCTCCTAAATCCTGGATTGAGAAAGGAGAGTCCTGTTCCATGCCTTAGGATATGGTAGCATCAGAGCCACTAATTGCCTGGTATTTGTGTTTGTTAGGACTCTTTGGTGAGTAACAATGAGAAATTTCTTCACACCATTCAGCCTAAGCCAGAAGGAATTCTTTTTTGTACTTCAGGGTTATCTTGTGGAGCCCAAGGGCAGGAAGCACTGTGCCTAGTCTGGGAAACCCTTTAAGGCTCCTACTTCTTGTCTCCTTAGACCAGCTTTTCCAGCTGCTTCATCTTTGTTGCAGAGCACAGCAGCCCTGTAGTTTCTGTGTTTACATATTATAGTTCTAGCTATTCACAGACCAAAACCGTGTCTCTCAGCCCCAGCTCCAGTTTCCAGGACCGGTACATGATCAGCTCATCTGGGTTAGGGGATCTTCCTATGTTCTAGACTGGCAGTTGGCTGATGGATGGTGATGCTCAGCTAGTGTGATATCCCAAAAGGTGTTTGCCTCATTAAATGCTTTTTTTTTTTTTTTTAAAGATTTTATTTATTTGAGAGAGAGAATGAGAGAGAGAGAGAGAGAGAGAGCACATGAGAGGGGGGAGGGTCAGAGGGAGAAGCAGACTCCCAGCTGAGCAGGGAGCCCGATGCGGGACTTGATCCCAGGACTCCAGGATCATGACCTGAGCTGAAGGCAGTTGCTTAACCAACTGAGCCACCCAGGCGCCCTCATTAAATGCTTTGTAATTTAGGGTATCAGCTGTGATTCTGGAGATCTGTACATGTACATGTCTATTAGCGTCTACATTTTATCCAGTAAGAGTTAGGTATTATTTTTATTTTTTTTAAAGATTTTATTTATTTATTTGACAGAGAGAGACAGTGAGAGCAGGAACACAAGCAGGGGGAGTGCAGGGGGAGTGGGAGAGGGAGAAGCAGGCTTCCTGGTGAGCAGGGACCCCGATGTGGGACTCGATCCCAGGACCCTGGGATCATGACCTGAGCCGAAGGCAGACGCTTAACGACTGAGCCACCCAGGCGCCCAAGAGTTAGGTATTATTGTATTCCCAGCTTTCCTCACAGAGTCAGGCACAGAATAGTGTACTTGTCTTTTGAATGAATGAATAAATACTCAAAGTTTACTAATCTGTGTCCCTGATTTCACCAGCCTTACAGAGAACCTATGGTAATTAAATAAACCAAAAAAAGATTCTTTCTTACGCATATAACATAAGCCAATACTCACTTGGGGCTAGAGAATAAATGGAATTTTCAGGGCTAGCCGTTGGGAGTCTTTACTTTGTTTTAGAGGAGACTTTCTTTCCTTTAGTCCTGGCCAGTTTAAAACTTGAGATTGCTATATCCACAGTGGCAGAGAAGATGATTATAACTCACGTATACTGATCATTTACTGTCTGCCAGGAACTGTGCACTTCTGGTCATTGGCACATTGAGTCCCACCACAGTTTTTGGAGGTAGTGCTATTATTAGCACTTTTATTGAGATGAAACAGAGATTCAGAGGAAGTAGAATAACTTCCCGAAGGCCATTCAGCTAGTGTGGCAGAGCCAGAATTTGATTCAGGTCTATCTCATTCTAGAGCCTCTAAACAATATTCCTTCCCTACGCCCCCCCTTTTTTTAATTATGGGGAATTAAAAAAAATACATAGATATAGAGAGAGCAGTATCATGAATGCCCATGTACCCATTAACAAACTTCAACAGCTGTCAGTACAGTGTTAATCATGGCTAATTTTGTTTTCATCTTTACTGCCCCCATTGGATTGTTTTGAAGCAAGTACCTTATACATCATATTATACATATTATACTTAACACATCATAGTATTTTGTCAGTAAACATTTCAGTATATATATATTTTTAAAAGAATAAGGACTCTTTTTATTTTTTAAAAGATTTTATTTATTTATTTGAAAGAGAGAACACAAGCAGGGGGAGCAGCAGGCAGAGGGAGAGGGAGAGGCAGGCTCCCTGCTGAGCAAGGAGCCCGATGTGGGACTCGATCCCAGGACCCATGACCTGAGCTGAAGGCAGCTGCTTAACCGACTGAGCCACCCAGGACTCTTTTTTTTAAAAAAAGATTTATTTATTTATTTTAGAGAGGAGACAGAGGGGCAGAGGGGGAGGGAGAGAGAGACTTAAGCAGACCCCGAGCTCAGCACAGAGCCTGACGCAGGGCTTGATTTCATAACCCTGAGATCAGGCCCTGAGCCAAAACCCAGATTTGGACACTTAACTGACTGCGCCACCCAGGTGCCCTAAGATAAGGACTCTTAAGAAAAAAACCCAACATAATGCTATTATCATATCTGAAATAATTGACAATTGTTTGTTAATGTTATCAAATATTTAATCTGTTCTAATTTCTCTGTCTCATAAGTATTCTTTTATGGTTGGTTTGTTCAAATCATGGAACCTGAACACTATCTTTTTAAAAATTTATTTTAAGACAATCATAAACTTACAGAAGAGTTGCAACAGAGTACCAAGAACTTGTTTTCTTTGACTCATTTGAGAGTTAGTTGCTGACCTGATGCCCTCAACCCCTTCAAATACTGTAGTATATATCTCATATAAACATGGACATTCTCCTCCATAGCACTACCATCAAAATCAGGAAATTAACCTTGTTAGATTTCTGTAATCCAATCCTCCAACCCCATTTAAGTTTCTCCACTTGTCTCAGAACTTCCTTTATAGGAAAAAGATTCAGGTCAGTGTCATATGTTGCATTAATTGTCATGTCTGTCTGGTCTCCTTCAGTCTAGAATAATTCCTCAGTCTTTTTTTGACTTTCATAGTCTTGACACTTGATGATTATAGGCCTGTTATTTTGTAGAACGTTCCTTAATTTGAGTTTGTCTGACGAGTTTCCTCATGATAAGATTCAGGTTATGTATTTTTAGGCAGGCATATTAGAGAAATGATATTGTGTCCTTCTTAATTGTATCTTTTAGGGTGGCATATAGTTGTGATTGTTTCATTATTGGTGATGTTAATTTTGAACATTTCATTAAGGTGGTGTCAACTAGGCTTGTTGACTGAAAAGTTATTCTTTTTCTTTTTGTAACTATAACTAGTAAGTGTTTTGTAAGGAGATGGTGGGGAATCTTTTAAAATCTTACCTGACTGCTGTTTCCCTAAAGTAGTATTAGTTTAAGAACTAAAATGCCTTTTGTCTCTGGCTGCTTTTTAAAGATATTTGCTTTATCACTGTTTTTAGAAATTTGATGTGTCTTGGCATGGCTTTCTTTGTGTTTATCCCTTGTGTTTTCTTTGGGATGTGTAGAGGCTTCTTAGTTTGGGGGTTTATAATTTTCATCAAATTTGGAAAGTTTTCATCAATTATTCTTCAGATATTTTTCCTGCACTCCTCCTGCTTCCTGCTACCCACTCCTTCTGTTTCTGTTCTTTTTCCGTGACTCCAGCTACTTAGATATCCAACCACTTGATGATGTTCTATAGGTCATTGAAACTTCGTTTTTTTCTGCCTTTTATATCTCTGTGCTTCATTTTGGATAGTTTCTTTTGCTCAGTCTTCAGGTTCACTATTTTTTCCTTTGGCAGTGTATAATCTGCTACTACCTATTGAATTTTTAATCTTTTATATTATGTTTCCATCTGTATAGATTACATTTGGTTTTTTTTTTTTTTTTTTAAAATGTAATACTGTTTATTTAACTTCAAAAACATTTCAGCATTCTAAACATACAAAAAAATAACAGAACGTTGCAAATTGTGTTTAGTACAGAAGGTTCTTGAACTTTCATTGATGCAGTGGCTCTTTGCTTTGCTGACAATGAAGAGTTCTACAGTTTGTTTAAAAACAAACAGTTTAAAACTACCGCACTTAACTAAAAAGGATCCAAACACTTCTCATGCCAGCTGACCCCCCCTTTGCCACAGCTAAGAATGGCAGCAGAACGCTAGGTCACTATATACAGAAACAAGACAACCTGAAGCTAAATGGATGCCCACTGCAGTGTCCACAGGTCCAGCCTCACAGTGCACGCCCTGAGCTACAGCCCCTCCAAAAGGCATCTTCCCCACAGCCTCAACGCCAAGCAAGGAGCATCGAGAGTTTGTCTCGGTTGTTTTGTTCTTTTTACAAACTATAGATATGTACAGTTGATAACTCAGGATTTCTAGCCAATAACCATATAGTTAACACCACCTTACAAATTAAAAAAGAAAATGCCAGAAACATCTTTAAATGCCTTGTCACACCAACAGCAAAGTGCACAGAGTGAGGAGAACACGAGAGCCTTTTCATTTTAAAAATGTTTGGAAATATGTACAACTTTGATACAGTTTCAGGGTGCTCCGGACACCCATGGCCACTTCATGTAAACCACTGACAATTTCTAGAGCACTTTGAGAAACTACAATATGACCATATGACCCAATTGTGTAATTAAACCAAACGAGGGCAACGGACACGCCTCGAAGAAGAGGGGTGGCGGCGGCGGCGCTCCCTACTCTAAGGTATATTCACAAGGAGACAGAGCAACGGTTTTATTTATTCATCCTCCTCCTCCTCCTCCTCCTCCTCCTCCTCCTCGTCGTCGTCGTCTTCATCTTCCTCTTCCACCTTTTTCCGGGCAACTTTGGCGGGACCCTTTGCGCCATCAAACTTTCCTTTAGACTTATAGTCAGCGACATCCTTCTCGTACTTCTCCTTCAACTTCGCTGCCTTATTGTTGTAAGGCTGCTTTTCACTGTCACTTAAGTTATTCCACATTTCACCCAGCTTCTTGGCCACATCTCCAATAGAGATACCAGGGTTTGTAGACTTGATCTTGGGACGGAATTCTGAACAGAACAGGAAGAATCCAGACGGTGGCCTTTTGGGGGCATTAGGGTCCTTCTTCTTCTTGCCTCCCTTAGCTGGTCCATAATCCTTCATTTCCCGATCATAGCGCACTTTATCTGCCTTTGCCATTTCATCAAATTTAGACTTCTCTTTCCCAGACATTGTCTTCCACCTCTTAGAGCACTTCTTGGAAAATTCTGCAAAATTGACAGGGACCTCTGGGTTTTTCTTCTTATGTTCCTCTCTGCACGTCTGCACAAAGAAGGCATAAGCAGACATCTTGCCCTTTGGTTTCTTGGGATCACCTTTAGCCATCCTGACTGTATTGTTCGCTAGTCTGGGCAGCGCAGGGCACGACACTACATTTGGTTTTTAATACCTTCTCTTCTGTATTCTTATTTTCCTTTGAAACTTAGTTTCCTTTGAATTTAATTATAAAAACTGGTTTATTATTTTTGTGATAATTCCATCATTGCTATTATTTCTTGGTCTGTTTCTGTTGATTGACTTTTCTCCTGATTCTGGGTCACATTTTTCTGCTTCTGGGCATATCTGGTGATTTTTGATGGGATATTGACATTGTGATGTTCATTTTTGAGGTCTGGATTTTGTGTTGAACTTTGTTCTGATAGGCAGTTATGTTATTTGCTGTTCAGTTTAATCCTTTCAAGGCTCATTTTTAAGCTTTGTTAGAAAAGTTAAAAAAAAAAAAAGCGTTTTTATCCCAGGGATAGTTTAGTGTCATTACTAAAGTGTGGCTTTTTTGGAGTCACTACTGCATGTTCCAAGGAATCAGTGAGGACTGTCCAGTGGTAGGTCTGATGATTCCCAGCCCTGCATGAGCTCTGGGAACCCATCTGCTGACAGTTCCCAGGCTACTTTCTTTGCCTGACTTGATGGAGTTTCACTCTATACAAGCAGGTGTTAGTGTTTAGCAAGGACTCAGAGGATCCCTATGCATATTTCTGCAGCTCTTTTTCTGCTTTACTCCCTCTTCTCTAAAACTTGCTCTACAGTTTCTAGCTACTGTAGGCTCCCTGAACTCTGATTTCTTTTTCCTAAATCCAGAGAGAACCACCATGCTGCCTCGAGAATCTTCCTCCCTGCTTTGCATGCTCTTATCTGATAACAAGCCTTCTGGCAGAATGCAGGGGTCATTGGAGGGCTCATGTCATTTGTTTCCCTTCTCTTGGGTTCACAGTCTTGTACAGTCTGTAGTTCAGTATCTGAAAATAGTGATTTCATATATTTTGTCCAGTTTCCTGGTTTAGGCCAGAGGATAAATTTGGTTCTTGTCACTTCATAATGGCTGGAAGAGAAAAACTTATATATTCTAGAAGTTAATTCCATTACACTGGTTTTATTATTCTCCTGACCCTATCTTCTGTATGTTGTGATGGAGACTCTGGCTTCATGTCTGCCTGTTCATTAGGGTTACAAGTAACCCAGGCCAGACAACCCCAGAACATTCCTGAGTGATTACTGTGAGACCGGATATAGTGAAAGTCATTTTGCCAAGTGCATCACCCATATGTCCTTGCCTTCAGGACTGTTGGAGGTCCATTCCTGAGGAACGTAATTCTGTAATCAAAGACTGATTGAGTCATTTATTAACATATAGTCAATAAAACTTTATTGAGTTTCTATAGTGTGCCATGCATTGTCCTTGTTGGTGAAGCAGCAGTAAACACGTAATCTTCAGTGATTCCTTGATTAAGGAATGCTCTATAAGTAAGACCCTTAGGGATCTGAGACAGAGAAGGCATAATTTTTGCCCTCCCAGAACTGATGACTGTGACAGATTCATAACTCTCTGTTTTTTCTGCAGCACAGTAAACGCTCTGCTACTGATCTGTGTGGCCGGAATGATGGAAACCTTAAAGTGATCTTCCCTGATGTAGAAATGGAGGACGTTAATAACTCTGAGGTCAAGGTCAGAGCTCAGCCTGGGGACTATGTGCTGGTGAAGGTAAGGTGTCCTTTTGGGCTTTTGGCTTGCATCGTGTAATGGATGTTGGGTTGGGTAATTTGGGGGGAATGAAATTTCTTCCAGGAGAAATTCTTTAAATAAAAATCTCTTCTCAGCCTGAACAATGAGAGGGCACCTTGAACTGAATTTTGAACTGCTCCTAACTAATGCCTTCTTGTTTTTCTTTGCCTTTCTTCTGTCTTAGAAGGGTTCCTTTTGGGAATTTGGTGAGATTGGAGTATACGGTAGCATACAGTTCCCTCTTGCAGAGAGGCTAGGAAGTGTAAGTGATTCTGAGTGAGTTGATCATCTCTCTGTCAGAGATGAGCATGCCCTTTGAGGTCTCTGATGCCCTAGGTATCTCTCACTTCTCCTGGACTAGGAGATCCGGATGAATGGCTATGGGGTTTCCCCTTCCTTCTTTCCCCCCCATTCTTCCCTCCTTCATGTACTTTCTTCCTACCTCTCTTTCTTATCCCACTATACAGGTCTGTTACTGCCATCTTTTCTTCTGGTCCACTTTAGCCCAGGACCATAGCCTGACAGGACACATACTGAGGAGGTAGGCAGGAACAAAGCTGCTTCTCCCACACTGAGCTCTGAAAAATCTGCAGAAGAGAGAGGTGGAGAGAGGGTGCTTCTTTTTTCGGCTGATGCTGATCAGTATTATATCCTTTGCCCTGTTCCTCATGCCTCACCCTCTACTTTCTGTCCTTGCTCTTATTGTCGTATGTGTCTTGTTAGGGGGGCCATGGTCCATGGCTTGCAGCTGTAGAAGACATGGAACTTCTGTGGATTGGCCTGAAAATTTTACCGCCACTGAGATGTTCTGTTCTGTCCATCTGACAAAAACTTAAAGCACAGTCAGTTTGCTGGTTGGGGACTTTATGTGATCCTACTTCCTTCTGGCTTTGTTTCAACCGGGCTTTGTCTTACTTTAAGAATTTATTAAGTGGAATAATTCCTACTAGCAGCAATGTGATTGATTTGGAAATAATCCCTCATAGGCTTCTCCATTTGTCCTTTTTTTGGGGACACTGTCTTGTTTGCTTATTTCTCTATCTTTTGAATGTTCGCTTTTTTTGGTTTTTGGTTGCTTTCCCACCCCTCCTTCTTTCTTTTCACTTCAGGTAAGGGTTACTTGAAAAAGGGGATGAGATTGGTGTGCTAAGTTGTATTGTTAGTATGATATTCTTCTATGTAATGGAAAAATTCCACCTGTCAAGAAAGGTAGAAAGGTGATGCTATATTACTTGCTACTCCTTTTTTGTTCCCAAGTGACATAAACCCCACAGGTAGATTTAGTGGAAGGATCAAAATGAAGAAGGAGCTGTAGAACTGGGGTTCTTTTGGCTCTCTCTGTTGTTCCTCTTTGCTGTTCTCATTTCTCTTCACATAGAGTTTCTGGGCTGCACTAGAACCACCCTGTCATATATTTCAATTTTTTTTTTAAGTAATCTCTACACCCAACATGGGGCTTGAACCTACAACCCTGAGGTCAAGAGTTGCATGCTCTACTGACTGAGCCAGCCAGGTGCCCCAAATTTCACTTTCTTTTCTCCCTTTTTTGTCTGGTGCTTATTTGGCTAAACCCCAACCCTGGTGAAAGTGGTTATCTTCTTCTGCATCTACACCCTAGCAGATGAACATCAATAGGGAAGAGCATGCAGGGAGTGCGTGGGTGGCTCAGTCGTTAAGCGTCTGCCTTCAGCTCAGGTCATGATCTCAGGGTCCTGGGATCGAGCCCCACATCGGGCTCCCTGCTTGGCGGGAAGCCTGCTTCTCCCTCTCCCATTCCCCCCGCTTGTGTTCCCTCTCTCTGTCAAAATAAATAAATAAAATCTTTAAAAAAAAATAGGGAAAAGCATGCAGATAATCTGTATTACATAGATTAGGTCAGGTGATGGTGGTTGAAAACTCAGAATGTAGTGGCTTAAATTTGGTAGTTCTCTTTTACATAAAAATCTAGATATGGAAGGTCCAGAACTGGTGATTTTGATGGTTTCATGATCATCAGGGGTCCAGGCTCCTATCTTCTGATCTGCTGCTGTGTGGTTTCCATCCTTAAAGTTACTCCATGATCCTAGATGATTGCTCCAGCCACCATGTCCATATTCTAACTAGCAAGAAGGAGGCAGAGAGGGAAAGGGCATGCTCTCTTCCTTTCAGGGCAGTTTATAGGAATTCCACACACAATTTATAACATATTATACCAGGCTGCAAAGAAGTGGGAAGATCTTCATTCTGAATGATCAGATGCCCACTATAATTGGGAGTTCTGTTAGGAAGAAGAGAAGTGTTGGGAGACAAGTAACAGTCTCTGCCACATGAACCCAGCTGCATTCAGTTCACATTTATAACCATAAAACTCACATGAGCACTCAGCATGGCCCTGAAATCCTGATCCTACTCTATTTCCCTAGTAAATTGACTTTCCTACTCTTTCTCCTTAAATCTTTACTCACCTATCCAAAACCTAGTCTCAGCTGATGTCTTTGCCTCATATTTCATGGAGAAAAGCAATACAATCAGATGAGACCTCATTGTCTCATTATTATTTCCACTAGCTCACATCCCTACGCATATGTGCTGTCTGCTCACATGGGACTGTATAGGAAACATCTTCATGTTCTGTTACACTGTCCCTTATGTTTTCCTTTCCATCCCTTCTGGTCAAGAGATTTGCATTTATATCCTTTCTCTCTTGCATCTTAAACTTAATATGGCCAAAATAGAATGAATTCTTCATTGCAGTTTTCTTCCTTTCAAACCCTCCCCATCTCAGTAAATGGCACACTCAGTTGCTCAAGCCAAAAATTTAGAATTCATCCTAGGTACTCACTTTCCTGTATTCTATCAGCAATCCATCTGTTTTAGCTCACTTATGGATTGTGTCTTGAATGTGCCTGTTTCTTTCTATCTCCAAGGTACCATCATTTCTTGGTTGGGAGATTTCAGCAGTCTTCTTACTGTATTTTTTGCTTCTGTATTTTAAAGATGAATTATTTTATTGAAGCATATCATAAATGTAGAAAATTGCCCATATTATAAGTATACAACTTGATGAATTATCACAAAGTGACCCTGCCACCTGGATTAAGAAATAGAATATTTTTGGGGGTGGGGGGATGGGTTGGCCTGGTGATGGGTATTAAGGAGGGCACGTTCTGCGTGGAGCACTGGATGTTATGCAGAAACAGTGAATCATGGAACACTATGTCAAAAACTAATAATGTAATGTATGGTGATTAACATAACAATAAAATTTTTAAATATTAAAAAAAAGAAATAGAATATTTTCAAAACCTCAGACTTTCATGTTCCTCCTAGTTATTCTTCTTCTCTACATCCTAATTTCTTCTTCTTTTTTTTTTTGAGAGAGCGCCTAGAGAGATTGTGGGAAGGGCAGAGGGAGAGGGAGAGAGAGAATGCCAAGCAGGCTCAGCGTTCAGCATTGAGCCCAAAGTGGGGCTCGATCCCTCAACCCATTTTGAGTCAAAATCAAAAGTTGGACGCTCAACCAACTAAGCCACCCAGGTGCTCCTGCATCCTAATTTCTAATGCCATTGTTTAGTTTTGTCTATTTTTGTGATAAAATTGAATCTTACAACATGTATTTTTGGTGCTTGTCTTCTTTTACTCAGTCTTATGTTATGCAGTCATCAGTGATTATATTTTTCCATGTTATATGAATATACTACAATATATTGTACTATTGCTGGCCATTTTGGTTTTTTCTATTTTGGAGCTGTTACGATGGGATTGCTATGACTATTCCTGTACATATGTTTTAGTGCACATATGTATTCATTTCTGTTGGGTAAATGGCTTAGAATTGCTGGGTCATAGAGTGTATATACAGAACTAGCCAAAGTAATTGTATCATATTGCCCTCCCACCAGCAGTGCATGAGAATTCCAAAAGCTTCCGATTCTCCACTTCCATTCTTGCCCTCCTCTAGTCTGTCTGCCCCACAGTAGTCGCTGTGGTCTTTCTAAATCAGATCACTGACTCCTCTGCTTAAGCCCTCCAGTGGTTTCTCATTGGAGCCAGCATGAAATGCACAGTGTCTGAGGCCTTATATGATCTGTCCCAGCTACCTTTCCAACCTCATGTCCCCTCTACTTTTCTTACGCTCTCTCCTCCAGTCTTGGTGGCCTCTTTTTTGCCCTCAGACCTAGTTCTAGTGTCAAGGACTTTGCACGTGTTGTGTTTTTGGGAGGCTCTTGATTTTTATGTGATGCCATCTTTTTAACCTTCAGTTTCTCTCTGAAATGTCACCTCCTTGAGATGCCTTCTTTTTAGGGAAGCTAAAGCAGCTTCCCTTTATCACATCAGCCCATTTTATCTTCGTAACACTTTTCAGTGCCTGAAGTCATCTTTGTTTACATATTTTTGCCTGTCTTCTCCTGAAAGCTCCTTTGGGGTCACATGCTTTCAGATCTCAATTAGAGAGAAAAGAGAGCTTTTCTCACCAAATTTTGGCCATGAATATCCTAAGGAAGGAGGTGACTGGTAAGCCTAGATCACAGCGTACCCCTGGGGTTAGGAGGGCAGGGTCTGTGATGGGCAGCTCATACCAGAAACTCATGGTTAGTGCTGGAGAAGAGCCATCTCTCAAGAGAAAGGGGGGGAAATGGTAGTTTGGGACTAAACTATTTTAGATTTCTTAAACTATACATATTACCATTGTATCAGATGTCTCTTCTTCCTAGGATGGGGGGCACATGGGAACCATGTAGTCTCTGCTAGCCTGTCACCACCTCCGTTCGCTCCCTGTTGGTGGCCTCTCCTCTGGAGGCTCCACATTAAGTGCAGTCCTGGTTACCTCACTTTCTTCTGACTGGTTTTCTTTCAGATCACGTCTACCAGCTCTCAGACACTTAAAGGACATGTTCTCTGCAGGACCACCCTGAAGGACTCCTCAGCATATTGCTGACCTGGGTGGATGGCCTTAGAGTTGACATGGGCTGTCCTTGCCCAGAGGAAGGGAGCTATGACTGGTCACTAATGAAGGAGGTAACGAAGCTCTGGAGACAAACTGCAAGTGTTGAAGCAGCTTTATGTCAAATGGAAAATGTATCTCTTTCCTGCTATGTGAACAGCTTATACAGTCATTAAATTTACCGAAAGTAAAATGGTCCCTTTGTCTCTCTACTTTTACTTCATTTTTGCCTTGGTTAGTGTTTCTGGGATTTTCCCTACAGTCTGTATTAAGTGTTTTACAACCCAGTTTTTGCTGTGGACACTGCTAACTTGTCTGATTTTCAACTCTGGACCCTACGAGTTAGAGACTAAAGGAGGGGAAGGTGGAGAGAACCATTTGCTTGGGAAAACTGCCCTACATTTTCTAATATTTTGGTTTAATGACATTGACTTAGCTGCCTGTCTCCTTACTTTATTCTCATATTTTACCTGAGGATTTCCCTCCTGGGCCTCTTTTTTTAGCCTGTCAGATCATTCATTGCCCTTAGGTCTGACCGCACTTGGAGGGTTTTTTTTTTTTTTCCCCCTACCCTGATTTTATGTTTTTATTTGTTTTTGTTTTTATTTTATGATTTTATTTTAATTCCAGTTAGTTAATGGTTATTATAGTCGTATATAACTAATATATTAGTTTTAGGTGTACAATGTAGTGAATCAATACTTCCATACATCACCCTGTGCTCATCATAACAAGTACACTCCTTAATCCCCATCACCTGTTTCAGCCATTCCCCCCGCCCCCGACTCCTCCCTGCTGGTAACCATAAGTTCTCTATAATTAAGAGTCTATTTCTTGGGGCGCCTGGGTGGCTCAGTCATTAAGTGTCTGCCTTCGGCTCGGGTCATGGTCCCAGGGTCCTGGGATCGGGCTCCGCATCGGGCTCCCTGCTCCATGGGAAGCCTGCTTCTCCCTCTCCCACTCCCCCTGCTTGTGTTCCCTCTCTCGCTGTGTCTGTCTCTGTCAAATAAATAAATAAAATCTTTAAAAAAATAAAATAAAACAAAGAAACGGGTCCTGACTTAAAAAAAAAGAGTCTATTTCTTTTTTTTTTAAGATCTTATTTATTTGTCAGAGAGATTGAGACAGAGGCAGGCAGAGGAAGAAGATTGAGACAAGAAGCGGGCTTCTTGGAGCCCTGGGATTACAACCCGAGCTGAAGGCAGACGCTCAACCGACTGAGTCACCCAGGTGTCCCAAGTCTGTTTCTTGCTATGCCTCTCTCTCTCTCATTTTTCCCCTTTGCTTGTTTTGTTTCTTAAATTCCACATAGGAGTGAAATCATGGTATTTGTCTTTTTATGACAGGCTTATTTCACTTAGTTTAGCTTTATTTATTTATTTTTTTTGAAGATTTTATTTATTTATTTGAGAGAGAGAGCCAGCCAAAGAGGGAACACAAGCCGGGGGAGTGGGAGAGGGAGAAGCAGGCTTCCAGCGGAGCAGGGAGTCCGATGCGGGGTTCGATCCCAGGACCCTGGGATCATGACCTAAGCCGAAGGCAGACGCTTAACGACTGAGCCACCCAGGCACCCCTTAGTTTAGCTTTATACTTTATAGCTCCATCCATGTCATTGCAGATGGCAAGATTTCGTTCTTTTTTAGGGCTGAGTAATATTCCATTGCATATACACAACACATCTTTATCCATTTGTCAGTAACGGATACTTGGACTGCTTCCTTCTCTTGGCTACTGAAAATAATGCTGCTATAAACATAGGGGTACATGTATCCTTTTGAATTAGTGTTCTTGTATTTTTTGGGTAAATACCTAGTAGTGTGATTAATTTTTTGAGGAACCTCCATCCTGTTTTCCACAGTGGCTGCCCAGTTTGTATTCCTACCAACTGTGCACAAGGGTTCCTTTTTCTCCACATCCTTGCCAACACCTGTTGTTTCTTGTGTTGTTGATTTTAGCCATTCTGATAGGTGTGAGGTGATACCTCATTGTGGTTTTGATTTGTATTTCCCTCATGGTAAGTGATAAAGAGCATCTTTTCATGTGTCTGTTTGCCATCTGTATGTCTTCTCTGGAGAAATGTCTGTCATGTCCTCTGCCGATTTTTTATTCGGTTTATTTGGTTTTGGGTTTTTTTTTTTTTTTTGTACATGAAATTGCTAAGCCTCAGATACTAAGTCTAATTGCTAAATCTGTCACAACTAAATTAGAGAATTTGAGTTCAGGCACTCACGCTATGTTTATAAGAGACTCTGACCATTTATTGGCTATTCATTTTTTTTTTAAGACTTTATTTATTTATTTTGAGAGAGAGAGAAAGAACATGAGCAGGGGCAGGGGAGAGGGAGAAGCAGGCTCCCTGCTGAGCAGGGAGCCCGATGCGGGGCTCGATCCCAGGACCCTGGGATCATGACCTGAGCCAAAAGCAGATACTGAGCCACCCAGGTGCCCATAGGTGTTGAATTTTATAAGTTCTTTATATATTTTGGATACTAACACTTTATCAGATGTGTCATTTGCAAATATCTTCTCCCATTTCATAGGTTGCCTTTTAGTTTTGTTGATTGTTTCCCGCACTGTGTAGAAGCTTTTTATTTTGATGTAGTCCAAATAGTTTAGTTTTGCTTTTATTTCTCTTGCCTCAGGAGACATATCTAGAAACTAGTTGTTACAGCTGATGTCAAATAAGTTACTGCCTGTGTTCTTTTCTAGGATTTTTATGGTTTCAGTCCTCACATTTTAGGTCTTTAATCCATTGTGAATTTATTTTTGTGTATGGTGTAAGAAAGTGGTCCAGTTTCATTCTTTTGCATGTTGCTGTCCAATTTTCCCAACGTCATTTGTTGAAGAGACTGTCTTTTTCCCATTGGATATTCTTTCCTGCTTTGTCGAAGGTTAATTGACCATATAATTGTGGGTTAATATCTGGGTTTTCTATTCTGTTCTGTTGATCTATGTGTCTATTTTTATGACAGTACCATACTGTTTTGATTACTACAGCTTTGTAATATAACTTGAAGTCCAGAATTGTGATGCCTCTAGCTTTGTTTCTCTTTTTCAAGGTTGCTTTGGCTATTTAGGGTCTTTTGTGGTTCCATACAAATTTTAAGATTGTTTGTTCTGGCTCTGTGAAAAATGATGTTGGTATTTTGATAGGGATTGCATTAAATCTGTAGATTTCTTAGGTAGTGTGGACATTTTAACAATATTTGTTCTTCCAATCCATGAGCATGGAATGTCTTTCCATTTCTTCGTGTCTCCTTCAGTTTTTCATCAGTGTTTTATAGATTTTAGAGTACAGGTCTTTCACCTCTGGTTTACGTTTATTCCTAGGTATCTTATTTTTGGTGCATTTGTAAATGGGATTGATTCCTTAATTTCTCTTTCTGCTGCTTCATTATTGGTATATAGAAATGCAACAGATTTCTGTATGTTAATTTTTGTGTCTTGTGACTTTAGTGAATTTGTTTATCAGTTCTACCAGTTTTTTGATGGAGTCTTTAGGGTTTTCTGTAGAGAGTATCAGTATAGAGTTTCTGTATACAGTGTCTTCTGCAAATAGTGAAAGTTTTACTTCTTACCAATTTAGATGCCTTTTATTTCTTTTTGTTGTCTGCTGTGTAGCTAGGACTTCCAGTAGTGTGTTGAATAAAAGTGGAAAGAGTGGACATCCTGACGTGAGGGAAAAAACTCTCGGTTTTTCCCCATTAAGGATGATATTAGCTGAGGGTTTTTCGTATGTGGCCTTTATTATGTTGAGGTATGTTCCCTCTAAACCTACTTTGTTGAGGGTTTTTATCATGAATGGATGTTGTACTTTCTCAAATGCTTCTTCTGTGTCTATTAAGATGATCATATGATTCTTATCCTTTCTTTTATTGATGTGGTGTATCATGTTGATTGATTTTCAAATATGGAACCACTCTGGCAACCTAGGAGTAAATCTCACTTGATCATGGTGGATGATTTTTTAGTGCTTGTTGAATTCAGTTTGCTAGTATTTTGTTGAGAATTTTTACATCTGTGTTCATCAGGGATATTGGCCTGCAGTTCTCTTTTTTAATGGTGTCCTTATCTGTTTTTGGTATCAGGGTAATAATGCTGGCCTCATGGAATGAATTTGGAAGTTTTCCTTCCTTTTCTGTTTTTTGGAATAGTATGAGAAAAATAGGTATTAACACTTCTTTATTTTTATTTATTTCTTAAAAAAGATTTATTTGAGAGAAAGTGAGGAAGTGAGAGAGAGAGCGAGAGTGAGAAGGAGCAGGGGGAGGGGCAGAGGGAGAGGGAGAAGCAGAGTCCCTGCTGAGCAGAGAGCCCAACGTGGGGCTTGATTCCAGGACCCTGGGATCATGACTTGAGCTGAAGGCAGATGCTTAACTGACTGAGCCACCGAGGCGCCCCTTCACCCTTCTTTAAATGTTTGGTAGGATTCACCTGTGAAGCCATCTGGTCCCGGGCTTTTGTTTGTTGGGAGTTTTATGATTACAGATTCGGTTAGCACTTGGAGGTTTTTGAAATGTCATTACTTACTAGTAGGCTCTGAGCAGTCATTCTTAGACCATTCACTACCAACATTGTGTCATTCTGTGGGTATCATGAAAAAATATCTAAAAGATGGTAACATAGAGTATTTGGAATCAAAGTAACGTGAGTAATTATTTTATTCTTCTGTGCCTTAGTTTTCTCATGTGACGTAAGGATAATAATAAAATGCTTATCTCATATGAAGTTCAGTGAGATTATAACTTGTAAAGAGTGTAGCACTATGAAATAGTAAGTCCTTTCAGATGGGAGTGATCATTAAAAGATTTTGCTTCTAAAACAGACTGTGTATATTAGGGTATGCTGAGGCCTTTATTGTGTCTCTGGTCATGATCTCCTTTAGACCCTTTCCCCTGACCTTCATGGCAGCCTTTGGGAACTCTTCCTCAGATGCTGGTTTGGCCTGGGAAGATTGGTTTCTGCTCTCAATGTCCATCTGCTGAGGAAAATATTTGTTATGGCTCTTCACCTCAGTTCTTTATTCAAAAGGCATTTTTAAAATTTTAAAATTTGAAATGTGAAGTATGAAAAAGTAAAACATACATATGGTAAATAATTCAAACAATACAATAGGTGTCTATAATTGGTCAGTTACCCTACTATCACTTTCTCCTAATTTAGTTCCTTTTTATGAAGGCCAGCACTTTCAGAAGGTGGAGGAGGGACAGTAAAGTATCTCCCAAACTGAGTAGGCACTTTGAGACTGGAAAATGAGGCAGGTGACTCTACAGTTTACCCAGAGTTTTATTCAGTGTAAAACTGATGGGATTGGGTGGGTGACAGGTGCTGCACAGCTATTCTGTTTGCCTAGACTTTAGTCCACAGATTTTATAAGAATGAGGGGATGTGCAGAGGGCATCATGGTGAGGCCCAAAGGTCTGACATTTAACAGACCTTGTGGTACCACCCATGTGCCAGAAGGTGGGGGGGGGAAGAAACTATATTATGTCTACTAGTTATCTAAACAAATTTAGGAAAGACCAGAACAAGCCTTCCTGCGTTCTGGTCAGGGTATACTTTAACCTTCAAGGGGCCTGGGAACATGTAGCCTAGAGGGAGGTCATCACATAGACATGAAAGAGATGGAGGGCCAAAGATGGAGTCAGTATTGTCAGCACTCCTACAGCACTTTTTTCATTTTCTAATAAGTCTTTTCAGAGATAGTCTCTGTATATACATTGATTAGTGTCTCTATTTTACACCACGGTTACACATCATACACGCTATTAATAGCTTTATTGAGATATGTGTAATTAACATACAACTGATACTGATATGCACATATTTAAAGTGTACAATTTGATAAGTTTTAACATACATACACCCATGAAACCATCCCTAAATCAAGAGAGTAAGTAAACTCATCCCCTCCTAAACTTTTCTCATATTTCTTTGTAGTCCCTCTCTCCTCTGATGCCCCATTCCCAAGCTACCATGGGGATTTTTCTGCCACACATTTTGACATGTTGTATTTTTATTTTCATTAATTTCAAAATACTTTCCAATTTCCCTTTTGATTTCTTTTTTGACCCATGCATTATTTAGAATAAGGTGAATTTCCACATATTTGGGGATTTTCCTGAGACCTTTATGTGTACTGATTTCTAATTTAATTCCATTGTGCCCAGAGAACATAATTGGTATGACCTTAATCATTTGAATTTATTGAGACTTGTTTAGCCGCTCAATATATCTGTCTTGGTAAATGTTCATTGTGCACTGGTGAAGAATATGTATTCTGTTGTTGGGTGTAGAGTTCTATAAATGTCAGTCAGTTCAGGTTGTTATTCAAGTCTATATATCCTTGCTTATCAAGTTCTTCTATCAACTATTGAGAGGGAGGTATCGAAATTTTTAAAAATAATTATGGATTTGTCTCTTTTCCCCTTGCAATTTTATCATGTTTTGCCTCATATATTTTGAAGCTCTGTTAATCGGTGTATAAACATTTAGGATTTTTATGTTCCCTTGATTAATTGATTCCTTTATCATTATGAAATGACCTCATTTATCCTTGGTAATTTTTTTCAAGATTTTATTTTTTATTTTAAAAGATTTTATTTATTTATTTGACACAGAGAGAGAGAGCACAAGCAGGAGGAGCGGCAGGCAGAGGGGAGGGAGAAGCAGGCTCCCTGCTGAGCAGGGAGCCCGATGTGGGGCTTTATCCCAGGACCCTGGGATCATGACCTGAGCCGAAGGCAGACGCTTAACCGACTGAGCCACCCAGGCACCCCTCAAGATTTTATTTTATCTATTTGTTTTTAAAATATTTTTTATTTATTTGACAGAGAGAGACACAGTGAGAGAAGGAACACAAGCAGGGGGAGTGGGAAAGGGAGAAGCAGGCTTTCTGTGGAGCAGGGAGCCCGATGTGGGGCTCGATCCCAGGACTCTGGGATTATGACCCGAGCCAAAGGCAGCTGCTTAACGACTGAGCCACCCAGGCTCCCCTCAAGATTTTATTTTTAAATAATCTCTACACCCAATGTGGGGCTTCAACTCACAACCCCGAGGTCAAGAGCTGCATGTTCCACTGACTGAGCCAGCCAAGCACCCCTCCCTGGTAATATTTTTTGCTTTAAAATCTACATTGTCTAATATTATTATAGCCACTTTGGCTGAATTCTCCCTTCTTCCCTTTTTATTGAAATGTAATTCAAATCCCAGTAATTTCACCATTTTAAAGTACACGATTCAGTGGGTTTTAGTATATTCATAAGTTTGTGCAACCATCACCACTATCTAATTCCAGAACATTTTAATTACTCCAGAAAGAAACCCTATACCCAATAGTGGGTCACTTCTTCCCCTATCCCTTCGCAAATACTTCTATACTATCTGTCTCTGGATTTTCCTATTCTGGACATTTCATATATATACATAATCATAAAATGTGTGGCCTTTGTGTCGACTTTCACTAAGTGTAATGTTTTCAAGGTTCTTCCATGTTGTATAATGTGTCAGTACTTAATTCTCTTTTTTTATGGTTGAATAATGTCAATCAATGTAATATTCCATGGTAATAGAATGTATTGATTACTGAGTTCAATAATCTCCTTACTACTTACAGGTCTATTTATATTTTCCATTTCTTTATGAGTCAGAATTTGAAGTTTGTGTGTTTTAGGAATTTGTCCATTTCAACCAGGTTATCTAATTTGTTGGCGTACAGTTGCTTATAGTATTCTTTTTATAATCCTTTGAATTTTTCTAAGATTGGTAATGTCCCCACTTTTGTCTCTGATTTAGTAATTTGAGTCTTCTCTTTTTTCTTTGTCGGTCTAGATAAAATTCTGCCTATTTTGTTGATCTTTTCAAGGAACCAACTTTTGTTTTCATTGATTCTTTTGTTTTTCTTTTCGCTATTTCATTTATCTCTGCTCTACTCTTTATTGTTTTCTTCCTCTACTTGCTTTGGGTTTAGTTTGCTCTTCTTTCTCTAGTCCATAGGTGGGAGGTAGGTTACTGATTTTTTTCTTTTTCTTTTTAAAAATAGACTATTTTTTTAGAGGAGTTTTTAGATTTACAGCAAAATTGACTGGTAAGCACAGAGAATTCCCTCCGGCCACACATGCACAGCCTCCCTCACTATCAACATCCCACGCCAGAGTGGCACATTTGTTAAAACTGATGAATGTACATTGACTCATCTTTATCACCCAAGTCCATAGTTTGTTTATACTGGGGTTCTTTCTTGGTGTTATACATTTTATAGGTTTTGACAAATGTAGAATGACTTGTATCTACCATTATAATTTTCACTGCCCTAATAAATAGTTTCACTGCCCTAAAATTCCTCTGTGCTCTGCCTGTTCATCCCTAACCCCTAACCCCAAGCAACCACTGAATTTTTTATTATCTCCGTAGTTTTGCCTTTTCCAGAATGTTGTATAGTTGGACTCATACGTTATGGGCCTTTTCATTTTTTTAAAAGATTATTTATTTATTTTGAGAGAGAGAGAGAGATATGCGAGAGAGCACATGAGCAGCGGGGAGGGGTAGAGGGAGAGGGAGAAGCAGACTCCTCCCTAAGCAGGGAGCCTGACGCGGGATACGATCCCAGAATCCTGGGATCATGACCTGAGCCGAAGGCAGCCACTTAACTGACTGAGCCACCCAGGTGCCCTATGTGGCCTTTTCAGATTGGCTTCTTTCACTTAGTAACATGCATTTAAAGTTTCTCCATGTCTTTTCATGGCTTTAAAGTTCGTTTCTTTTTAGTGCTGAACATTATTCCATTGTAAGGATGTATTACAAAGTGTATTTTCCATTCACCTAATGAAGGGTGTCATGGTTGCTTCAAGTTTTAGCCATTATGAATAAAGCTGCTTATAAACATCTGTGCACAGGTATTTATGTGCACGTAAGTTTACAGCTCATCAGGGTATATGTCAAGGAGCATGATTGCTGGCTATGTGGTTAAGAGTATGTTTAGTTTGTAAGAACCTGCCAAAGTGTTTTCCAAAGTGGCTGTACCATTTTGCATACCCACCAGCAGTGAATGAGAGTTCCTATAGCTCTACCTCCTTGCCAGCCTGTGGTGGTGTCAGTGTTTTGGATTTTATTTTATTTTTTTATTTTTTTAAAGATTTTATTTATTTATTTGAGAGAGAGAGAGAATGAGAGATAGAAAGCACGAGAGGGAAGAGGGTCAGAGGGAGAAGCAGACTCCCTGCTGAGCAGGAAGCCCGATGTGGGACTCGATCCTGGGACTCCAGGATCATGACCTGAGCCGAAGGCAGTCGCTTAACCAACTGAGCCACCCAGGCTCCCAGTGTTTTGGATTTTAGCTATTCTCATAGGTGTATATAGGTATTTTGTTTTATTTGCAATTCCCTAATGACATGTTGAACATCTTTTCATATGTTTATTTGCCACTTGTGTATCTTCTTTGGTGAGGTATCTGTTGAGGTCTTCTGTCTACTTTTTAATCAAGTTGTTAATTTTCTTCTTATTGTGTTTTAAGAGTTCTTTGTATATGTTGAATACCAGTCCTTTATTACATATGTGTCTTACAAATATTTTCTTCCCAACTGTGGCTATCTTCTCATTTTTTTTCTTTTTTACAGATTTTATTTATTTCAGAGAGACAGGGCACAAGTGGGGGGGTGCAGAGGGAGAGGGAGAAGCAGACTCCCCACCGAGCCGGGAGCCTGTCATGGGGCTTGATCCCAGGACCCCGAGATCATGACCTGAGCTGAAGTCAGACACAGCTGGCTGAGCCACCCAGGTGCCCCTGTCTTCTCATTTTCTCAACTGCATCTTTTACAGAGTTTTTAATTTTAATGAAGTCCAACTTTCTTTTTTAAATATTTATTTGAGAGAGAGAGAGAGAGAGTGAGCATGAGCGGGGTGGGGGGCAGAGGGAGAGGAAGAAGTAGGTTTCCCGCTGAGCAGGCAGCCCAATGCAGGGCTCGATCCCATGATGCATGACCTGAGCCAAAGGCAGATGCTTAACTGACTGAGCCACCCAGGTGCCCCTAATGAAGTCCAGCTTATCAGTTTTCTTTTTCTTGGATTGTGCTTTGATGGTGTACCTGAAAAGTCATTGGCAAACCGAAGGTTGTCTAGATTTTCTCCTATGTTATATTTTAGGATTTTTATAGTTTTGCATTTTATGTTTTATCTTTGATCCATTTTGAGTTAAATTTTGTGATGAATGTAAGATCTATTTCTAGATTTGCTTTTTTTGGCATGTGGATGTCCAGTTGTTCCAGTACCATTTGTTGAAAAGATTATCTTTTCTCCATTGTCTTGCTTTTGCTCCTTTGTCAAAGATGAGTTAATTATATTTGTGTGGGTCTATTTTTGGGCTGTCTATTCTGTTCCATTGATCTATTTGACCTTTTTCCAATACCACACTTTCTTGATTATTGTAGCTTTATATTAAGTCTACAAGTTGATTAGGGTCAGTCTTTGTTGTTTTCCTTCCATACGTATTGGCTATTCTGGGTCTTTTGTCTTTCTATATAAACTTTAGAATCAGTTTGTCAGTATCCACAAAGTAACTTGCTGGGACTCTATAGATCAGGTTGGGAAGAACTGACATGTTAACAATATTGAGTCTTCCAGCTGTGAACATGGAATCTCTCTTCATTTATTTACTTCTTTGATTTCCTTCATCAAGATTTTCATCATTTTCCTCATGTAGATCTGATCTTGTATATATTTTGTTAGATATGTATACTTAAATATTTCATTTTTGGGGGTGCCTGTGTGAATTTGTTTTTATTTTTATTTATTTATTTATTTATTTATTAAAGATTTTATTTTATTTTTTTGACAGAGAGACAGTGAGAGAGGGAACACAAGCAGGGGAAGTGGGAGAGGAAGAAGCAGGCTTCCCGCTGAGCAAGGAGCCAGATGTGGGGCTCGATCCCAGGACTCTGGGATCATGACCTGAGCTGAAGGCAGACGCTTAACGACTGAGCCACCCAGGTGCCCCGTGAATTTGTTTTTAATTTCAAATTCCAATTGTTAATTGCCAGTATATAGGAAAGCAACTGACTTTTACATATTAAACTAGTATCCTGCAATCCTGCTATAATTGCTTATTATGTCTGAGATTTTTTGTCAGTTCTTTCACATAATCTACATAGACAGTCATGTTATCTACGAATAAAGACAGTTTTATTTCTTTCTTCCCAATCTGTGTACCTTTTACTTATTTACTTACTTATTGCATAGCCAGGGCTTCTAATATGATGTTGGAAAGGAAGGGTGAGAGGCAAATCTTTGCCTTGTTTCTAATTTTAGCAAGAAAGCTTCTAGTTTCTTACTGTTAAGTATGATGTTAACTGTACCTTCTTTGTAGATGTCACTGTCAAGGTGAGGAAGTCTTCCTCTGTTGCTTGCCGAGTTTTTATCATGAATGGTGTTGGTTCTGTGAAATACTTTTTCAGCATCTATTGATCATGTGATGTGATGGATTACATTAATTGATTTTCAAATGTTGAACCAGCCTTGCATATTAGAATAAATCCCACGTGATCTTAGTGTATAATTATTTTTATACAGTGTTGGATTTGATTTGCTAATATTTTGTTAAGGATTTTTGCATCTATGTTCATCAGAGATATTGGTTTGTATATTCTTATAATGTTTTTGTCTGATTTTGGCATTAGGATAATAATGCTGGTCTCATAGTATGAGTTAGGAAGTATTCCCTCTGCTGCTATCTTATGGAAGAGATTAGTATAATTTCTTCCTTTTTTTTTTTAAGATTTTATTACTTATTTGACAGAGAGACAGCGTGAGAGGGAACACAAGCAGGGGGAGTGGGAGAGGGAGAAGCAGGTTTCCTGCGGAGCAGGGAGCCCGTTGTGGGGCTCGATCCCAGGACCCTGGGATCATGACCTGAGCTGAAGGCAGAAGCTTAGCGACTGAGCCACCCAGGTGCCCCAAAGGGCGTCTTGCCTCCCTGTCGGGGAATCGAATCCCAGTCTCCCACGTGATAGGCGGGGATACTCACCACTATACTAACAAGGACGAGGACGGCTCTTCCTTTTTTTTTTTTAAGATTTTATTTTTAAGCAGTCTCTACACCCAACAGGGGGCTCAGATTCACAAGCCTGAGATCAAGAGGCTCATACTCCACCAACTGACCCAGCCAGTCGCCCCAATGTAATTTCTTCCTTAAATGTTTGGTAAAATTAACCAATGAAGCCATTGGGCCTAGTGCTCTCTGTTTTGGAAGGTTATTAATTATTGATTCAATCTCTTGAATTGTTATAGGCCTATTCAAATTATGTATTTTTTCTTGTGTAAGTTCTGACAGATTTTTTTTTTTAAGGAATTGGTCCCTTTTATCTAGGTTATCAAATTTGTGGGCATGAAGTTGTTCATAATATTTATTATCCTTTTAATGTCCATGGGATCTGTGCTGGTATCCCCTGTTTAATTTTTAACTTAGTTTTTAAATAAAAAAAATTTTTATTTTAAATAATATCTATGCTCAACATGGGGCTTGAACTCACTAACCTGAGATCAAGGATCACACACTCTACCAACTGAGCCAGCCAGGCATGCCCTGTGTTTTTTTTTTTTTTTTTAACCCCCTGTTTAATTTTTGATATTAGTAATTTGTCTCTTTTCTTGTTAGTTAACCTGGATGGAGGCTTATAAATTTTATTGATCTTTTAAATTTATTGATGTTTTCAGGCTTTTGGTTTTCTTAGTTGATTTCCTGTTTTCAGTTTCATTGATTTCTGTTCCAATTTTTATTAATTTTTTTCTTTTTGGAAAAGAAAAGAAGTTTGGATTATTTTGGAATAATTTGCTCTTTTTTTTCTAGTTTCCTAAGGTTTCCTTAGATTATTGGTTCTACATCTTTCTTCTTTTCTAATAAATGCGTTTTATGTCATAAATTTCACTCTGAGCACTGCTTTTCCTGCATCCCACAAATTTAAGTCGTGCTTTTATTTTCATTAAGTTCAAAATATTTTAAAATTTCTCCTGAGATTTCTTCTTTGAAATCTTTTCTTTTTTTTGAAGATTTTATTTATTTATTTGACAGAGACACAGTGAGAGAGGGAACACAAGCAGGGGGAGTGGGAGAGGGAGAAGCAGGCTCCTTGCTGAGCAGGAAAACCCATGCAGTGCTCAATCCCAGGACCCTGGGATCACGACCTGAGCAGAAGGCAGACCCTTAACGACTGAGCCACCCAAGCACCCTCTTTTTCCCTTTTTTAATTTAGACATTTACAGGTATAAATTTCTCCTGGTCACTGTTTTTATTGTATCCCTTAAATTTTGTTGGGTTGTGTTTTTGTTTTCATTCATATTATTTTCTAATTTTTCCTTTTCATTTCTTTAACCCATTGCTTAAGAGTTTGTTTGGGTTTTTTTGAATTTTCCAAATTTCCCTCTGTTACAGATTGTTCTTTTCATTTCATTGTGGTCATTGAAAATACCTTGTATGACTTCAGTTTTTTTTTAATATATATATTTTTAAAGATTTTATTTATTTATTTCACAGAGAGAGATAGCGAGGGAGGGAACACAAGCAGGGTGAGTGGGAGAGGGAGAAGCAGGCTTCCCGCTGAGCAGGGAGCCTGATGCGGGGCTCAATCCCAGGACCCTGGGATCATGACCTGAGCCGAAGGCAGACGCTTAATGACTGAGCCACCCAGGTGCCCCGACTTCAGTCATTTTAAATTATTGGGAATTGTTTGTCATCTGAAATATTGTCTCTCCTGGAAAATGTTCTATCTGTACTTGAGAAGAACATGTATTTTCTTGTTGGTGGTAGATTCTATATATGTTTGCTATGTCTGCTTGGTTCATAGTGTTTTTCAAACCTTCTACTTTCTTGTTTACCTTTTGTGTAATTGTTCTTTCCACCATCGAAAGTAGGATGTTGTGTTCTCCATCTGTTACTATTGAATTGTCTATGTCTGCTTTCGGTTCTGTCAGAGTTTGCTCCATAACTTTTGGGCTTATATGCACATACGTTTGTAATTGTTACATCATTTTGATAAATTGTCTTTTTATTATTATATAATGTCCTTTGTCTCTTATAACAGTTTTGTTTTAAAGTTTATTTTGTGGGGGCACGTGGGTGCCTCAGTCAGTTAAGCAGCTGCCTTCAGCTCAGGTCATGATCTTGGGATTCTGGGACAGAGCCCTTTGTTGGACTCTGCATTCAGCAGGGAGTCTGTTTCTCCCTCTAACCTCTGCCCCTTCTTCCTCCCACCCCCCACCCTGCTCATTCTCTTTCACAAATTAATAAATAAAATCTTTTTTAAAAATAACATTTATTTTGTGTAATACTAGTATAGTTTCCTCAATTGTCCTTTGGTTACCATTTTTTTTTTTTAAAGATTTTATTTATTTATTTGACAGAGAGAGAGACAGCAAGAGAGGGAACACAAGCAGGGGGAGTGAGAGAGGGAGAAGCAGGCTCTCCACTGAGCAGGGAGCCCGATGTGGGGCTAGATCCCAGGACCCCGGGATCATGACCTGAGCCAAAGGCAGATACTTAACGACTGAGCCACCCAGGTGCCTCTGGTTACCATTTGAATGAAATATCTTTTTCTATTCCTTCACTTTCAGCTTATTTATGTCTTTGATTTTAAAAGTGAGTTTCTCCTCTTGGTTTTGCCCATTTCTCAGATTTTCCTTGTTTTTGATGACCTTGACAGTTTTTTTTTTTTTTTTTTTTAAAGATTTTATTCATTTGTCAGAGCACAAGCAGGGGGAGCTGCAGGCAGAGGGAGAAGCAGGCTCTCCAGAGTAAGGAGCCCTACGCAGGACTTGATCCCAGGAGCCTGGGATCATGACCTGAGTGGAAGGCAGACACTTAGCCGACTGAGCTGCCTAGAAGTCCCGACCTTGACAGTTTCGAGGAGAACTGGCCAGATACTTTGTAGAGTGCCCCTCAATTGGAATTTGTCACATGTTTTTCTCATGATCAGACTGCAGTTGTGTGTTTGGGGGAGGAAGACTACAGAGATAAAGTACCATTTTCATCACATCATAAGGGTACATATGTTAATATGATTTATCACTATTCATGTTACCCTTGATCACTTGGCTTGAGGTAGTGTTTGTCAGGTTTCTTCATTGTAAATTTGCTTTCCCCCCTCTTTCCATACTGTGCTCTTGGGAGAAAAGTCACTGTGCTGCTGAGACTTAACCTAGTAGGAAGTTATGCTCTACCTCCATGAAGGTGAAGTAGCTGTTCATTAGGGTTTTTCTGCACAGGAGGTTTTTCTTTTCTCCCCTCATTTATTTACTGAATAATTTGTTTATATCAGTATAGACTGCTGGCTATTTATTTTATACTTTGGTTATAACCCAGTACCACTTTGTTTATTCTGTTGGTCCTGTTGTTGCAGCTTTTGCAGCTCTTTCAGTTGGTCCTGTAACTTTGACACACTTCCATCATTGTGGTTTTCTTGAGTACTTTCTTACTTTCAGTAATTAATAAGATGCTTCAGGGTCATCTTTTATATTTTTTCTCTAGTCCTAGAATTAGTCATTTCTGCAAGGGGTCCTGATTACTTTTATAGAGAATGATAATAGAAACCAACATCTGGGTGGTTTGTTGCTACTGTGGATTGGAAGGTTTTTGTTTTGTTTCTCTTTTTTGAGATTTTATTTATTTATTTTAGAGTGAGAGAGCGGGGAGGGGGAGAGGCACCGGGAGGGGGAGGGGGAGGCAATGGGAAAGAATCTCAAGCAGACTCTGTGTTGAGTGGGGAGCTGACATGGGGTTTGATCCCACAATCCTGAGATCATGACCTGAGCTGAAACCAAAGTCGGGCGCTCAACCGACTGAACCACCTGGAAGGTTTTTGTTTTTATTTTTTATTTTTTATTTTTTATTTTTTTTTTTTAATTTTTTTATTGTTATGTTAATCACCATATATTACATCATTAGTTTTTGATGCAGTGTTCCATGATTCATTGTTTTTTCATAACACCCAGTGCACCATGCAAAACGTGCCCTCCTCAATACCCATCACCAGGCTAACACATCCCCCCACCCCCCTACCCTCTAGAACCCTCAGTTTGTTTTTCAGAGTCCATCATCTCTCATGGTTCGTCCCCCCTCTGACATACTCCCCTTTTCTTCCTCTCCTGTTATCTTCTTCTTTTCCTTTTTTCTTAAAATATGTTGCGTTATTTGTTTCAGAAGTACAGATCTGTGATTCAACAGTCTTGCACAATTCACAGCGCTCACCGTAGCACATACCCTCCCCAATGTCTATCACCCAGCCATCCCATCCCTCCCACCCACAACCACTCCAGTAACACTCAGTTTGTTTCCTGAGATTAAGAATTCCTCATATCAGTGAGGTCATGTGATACATGTCTTTCTCTGATTGACTTATTTCACTCAGCATAACACCCTCCAGTTCCATCCACGTCGTTGCAAATGGCAAGATCTCATTCCTTTTGATGGCTGCATAATATTCCATTGTGTATATATACCACAACTTCTTTATCCATTCATCTGTCGATGGGCATCTTGGCTCTTTCCACAGTTTGGCTATTGTGGACATTGCTGCTATAAACATTGGGGTACATGTACCCCTTCGGGTCCCTACATTTGTATCTTTGTGGTAAATACCCAGTAGTGCAATTGCTGGATCGAACGGTAGCTCTAATTTCAACTGTTTGAGGAACCTCCATACTGTTTTCCAGAGGGGTTGCACCAGCTTGCATTCCCACCAACAGTGTAGGAGGGTTCCCCTTTCTCCACATCCCCGCCAACATCTGTCGTTCCCTGATTGTTTTTATTTTTTATTGCACTCTCAGCTCTCCTAGAGCTGAGCCTCCTGATTTTTAAAGTTCCAGGTGTTAAGCTCCTCTGATGTTAAGAACTCGTGAAATTCAGCCCTTCTGATTTTCAAAGTCAAGTGTTATGGGGATTCGTCTTCCCAGTCTTCCTGTGTGGGTTCCCTGTGCCTGGGATGCCTGGTGTGAGGGTCTGTCTTTCTCCCCTCATAGCACCCAGCATCTGCGGCATCCCTCCCTCCCACAGACAGCCCTACGGGTCCATTTAGCTCCCCACCATTTCCCTTCCCTTCCTCATTGTGGCCTCTTCTCTACATTTAGCTGTGGAGAGTCTTTTCTGCCAGTTTTCAGGTCATTTTCTGGGTTATTTACACTGATGTGGGTGTTATCTAGTTGTATTTGTGGGATGAGGTGAGCTTGGGGTCCTTCTACTCCACCATCTTCCCTGGAAGTCTCTGTTTTGTTTAGTTTCTGTTTAGAAGTCTCTGTTTCACATGGAGGCGAGGCATTTGGTATATTCACAATTTTGTGCAACCACCACCTCTATCTAGTTCTGAAATATTTCTGTCATTCCAGAAGAAAACTCCATACCCATTAAGCAGTTATGCTCCTTAGCCACTCCCTGCCTTCCTGGTAACTACCATTTTGCATTTTGTTTCTATGAATTTACCTATTTTAATTATTTCATATATATTGAATCATACAATATATGATGTTCTGTGCCTGGCTTTGTTCACTGAGCATAATCTTTTCAAGGTTGATCTCCATTGTAGCTTGTATCAGTACCTCATTCCTTTTTATGGCTGAAGAATATTCTTTTGTGTGTGTGTGTGTGTGTGTGTGTGTGTACATACCACATGTGTTTATCATTTATAGATGAATATTTGAACATCTTAAATGTTGAATTGTTCAGATGTTTTGGCTATTGTGAACAGTGCTGCTATGAACAATCATGTACAGCATTTGTTTGAATGCCTGTTTTCAGTTCTTTTGGGCATATACCTAGGAGCGGAATCACTGGGTCATATGTAAATTTTATGTTTAACTTTTTGAGGGACAGCCAGTCTGTTTTCCACAGAGATTGAACCATTTTTATCTTCCCACTAGCGATGCATGAGGGTTCCAATTTCTCTGTATGCTCACAGTGGTGGAAAGGTGGTTGTTTTTTTATTTTAAAATTTTATTTATTTGTCAGAGAGAGAGAGAGCACAGGCAGGGTAAGTGGCAGGCAGAGGGAGAATCAGGCTCCCTGCTGAGCAAGGAGCCCAGTGTGGGACTCGATCCCAGGATCCTGGGATCATGACCTGAGCTGAAGGCAGACGCTTAACTGACTGAGCCACCCAGGCGTCCCATGGAAAGGGTTTTAAGTAGGAGCATATGTTTTACTAAGAGCACTCTGGCTGGGGCACCTGGGATAGAGCCCTGCATTGGGCTCCCTGCTCAGTGGGAGTCCTGTTTCCTCTCCCCACTGCTTATGCTCTCTCTCTCGCTGTGTCTCTCTCTGTCAAATAAATAAGTAAAATCTTTAAAAAAAAAAAAAAAAGCACTCTGGCTGCCAGGTAAAGACTAGATGGTAGGTGGCAAGGGCAGAAGCAGGGGGACCAGGTGCCCTGGTAAGTGATGATGATGACTTGGACTAGGATGGTGAGAGAGAAGCAAACAGATGGGAGATGTGTTCTTGAGGCAGAATCAATAGGACTTGGCCTGTTAGTGAAAGAGAGGAATCAAGAATGATTCCAGGTGTCTGGCTAGGGAACCTGAGTGGATTGTATTACCATTTACTGAGATGGGATTGACTATGGGAGGTGTGGCCTGGATAGAAATCAAGACCTAAGGATTGGACAAAAGGCTGAAGTATATATAGTGTGATTTGGCCTTTGTTTTATGGGGTGCTGCCCCTTGCTGTGAGGCAAGCCTAGTATCTGGCACTGCTTTCGCTACCTGGTCTTTGTGTCCACAATCGGAGTTCTTTTGGTTCTAGAACAGACACTGGGCACAAGGCATAGAGTCTTTGCCTGATGTAGAGATTACAGTTGTGTTTTTCAATATCCCTCTTGCATACTTTTCTGGGGTTCTTTGCACTTATTGGTCTCCTGACTGCTCAGCTTAGCTTTCCTCCCCCAGCCACTTGGCATGGCCTATAGTTCTTAGGCTGGGACCTAGATCATTTGCTGCCCTATTCATGGTATTGCCAGGCTCTTCTCTGCTCTTCTCTGTTCAGCTTTTAGTGTTTGGACTATGCCCCTTGCTGTTTAGGGGGAAGTTGGATTCTAGCCCCTGTGTGATTTTCATGTTGGGCTAACAGGTAAAAGAAAGCACTTGGATGGATGCCTGGATGGCTCAGTCAGTTAGGCGGCTGCCTTCAGCTCAGGTCATGATCCCAGGGTCCTGGGATCGACTCCCACATCCGGCTCCCTGCTCAGTGGGAAGTCTGCTTCTCTTCTCCCTCTACCTGCCACTCCCCCTGCTTGTTCTCACGCTCTCTCTCTCTCTCTCTGTCAAATAAATAAATAATTAAATCTTAAAAAAAAAAAGAGGAAAAGAAAGCACTTGGAATTAGAGAGGGGAGGGAAGAGATATGGGAAGAAAAGTCAGTCAGAAAAGACAGGGATTAACACTGTCAGGCTTGTCCCCTAGTGCACTAGATAAATTCACCCTTGGTTTGTTGCCTTATCATTCATACTATTAATTTTTTTTAAAGATTATTTATTTATTTATTTGAGAGAGAGAATGAGAGAGAGAGAGCACGAGAGGGGGGAGGGTCAGAGGGAGAGGCAGACTCCCCGCTGAGCGGGGAGCCCGATATGGGACTCGATCCCGGGACTCCAGGATCATGACCTGAGCCGAAGGCAGTCGCTTAACCAACTGAGCCACCCAGGTGCCCCATACTATTAATTTTTATGTCCCTAGTACATAGTGCTTTTACTAGTCATAAATACAAGAGGAAATTTCTATTTGTATGAATTGAAGACAAAGGAGTCATTCTTTTTGTATGAAAACAGGTTAATTATTAAAGAAGTGATTATAAAATGCCAAAAATCCCCAGATTCTTGCTTTTCTTGCACTTGTTAATTCAAGATCATGTTGGTGATATTCCAAAGAATAGTTGGCGTGTTCAGAACGCTATTCTACTATTCCTCCGTCTCCTTGCCCATAGTGTTTGCCTCAAGGATGGAAGAAGTCAGAATAATGGGAATCTCAGAGGTTATTTCTGAGTGGTTGTTGTTTGAACTATTCCAGAAAGAAATGGAGAGTGAAGCTCCCGGTAGGTAGAGACCTTCATGTACAGCCAAAATAGAGCCCACCTAGAAATAGTAGAGCCGAAAGATGGATTCTGGTGTCATCATTTGGGCCCTGAATCAGGCCACTGAAGCTAGTCTCATCCCTGGATGTTTACTACGTATAATTTTATTGTTGTTGCATTAACCAGTTCTGGTTGGGCTATCATTCGTAGCTGTAGCTGGAACACAGTTGATGTTCATCTAATCCAATCCCTTGACTCAAGGCTGACTTTGGGAGGGCTAAGTGATATGTCCAAGGCCACTCAGAGCCATGGAGTATAAGAGTAGGAAGCAGAAAACCAACACTGAGGTAAATGCTGATTTACTCTGCTCTATACTCTGATAGTTGACTTGGCCACAGATCCAGGGAAATTTGGGGGTTAAGTAAAAACACGAATATACAACTTCTGAGATTTGAGACAAAAATGAAAGAAGTTGTTATTTTCCCAGTTGGATTACATACTCGATAAGCATGTTTATCAAGAATGGAACATCTAGGGGCACCTGGGTGGTTCATTCGTTTAGCATCTGCCTTCAGCTCAGGTCATGATCCCAAGGTCCTGGGATGGAACCCAGCATTGCGCTCCCTGCTGGTCAGGAAGCCTACTTCTCCCTCTCCCACTCCCTCTGCTTGTGTTCCCCCTCTCGCTCGCTCGCTCTCTGTCAAATAAATAAAATCTTAAAAAAAAAAAAAATGGAACATCTAAGGGTGATGGGGATTCTAAACTTATTTGCTCTCTCGTATATCTTCCCTTGTTCTACCCTCATCATTTACTGTTTTTCTGGTGACAAATTTAAATAAAAATCCCATTCTTTTACCTGTTTCTTTGGAAGCAAGTTCTCTTTGAAATTTTCTCTGGGTTTAAGGTTAGATAGATGGGAAGAAGGAGGGAAATTTGAGTCAGGGTGGCAAAGAATGAGAGGCTCTAGCATACAGAAGGTAACTGTGGATGAGTCGGGCATATGTGGTAGGAATCTTTCCAAAGAAAGCATTGAGGCATATTTAGAAAAGTATGAGAGTCCTCATGGAGATGGATAGCTTATTTGCCTGCATGTAACCGAGAGTGTCTCAGTTTTAGGACTTATGACTAAAGGGACAGTAGGCAATGAATCTGCCTAGGAAAGAGTGGGGAGATTGGTTGGAGCTGGTAAGGCAGCCTGGAACAGACTGAGGCTGAGGCCCGTTGGCCCCATTCATTCCTGTGAAGGTTGAAGTACAGAGTAGGCCTTAGTGCAAAAGGAAAATATTTGTATTTCTCTCTTACCGATTTAAGTACTTCAACCTGGGCTTTGGTTAGAGGATTTGAGGTTATTCCTGGTGGCACATTCCATGTACTTGTCATTTCTGAAATAAAGGAGATTTTTATGATATATGTTGAAAAAACAATTACCAGGCTGGGTTGTTTTAGCCACAGTCAACCAGAGGGATCTCTGGTCAGTGTACGGCTCTAGGAGAAATTGTTCCCCCGCCCATTCAGTGGACAGATTTATTTATTTATTTATTTATTTATTTATTTATTTATTTATTTATTTTAAAGATTTTATTTATTTGAGACAGAGAGAGAGAGAGAGAGAGAGAGAGAGCGAGCACATGAGAGGGGGGAGGGTCAGAGGGGGAAGCAGACTCCCTGCCGAGCAGGGAGCCTGATGCGGGACTCGATCCAGGGACTCCAGGATCATGACCTGAGCCGAAGGCAGTTGCTTAACCAACTGAGCCACCCAGGCACCACAATGGACAGATTTAGACATAGACTCTCTTAGTCTTGTGTGTTTGTGTTTATGGGTGAATTTATAAGGATCAGAAATGACCCTAGAAATAACTGGAAACCTGGTGGGTATTCTTTGTACAGAGAATCAATATTAGGAGACATGTAGGCATGTCTTTACTAACTTAAGAAGACTAAAAGACCCTGCTATTTTGGTGTTATTTGCAATATTTTGAACCCCTCTAGAGTTCACCACAAATATGTACAGGTGGCATTTTGTACCATCATCTCTTGATGGTTGTGAAGTTCATGATCTCAGTCTCAAGTTTCTCAAACTGCAGCATTTCTGTGACTAGGTGATCCAGGTCCATGTTTCTTCTAAGTGATATGAGGATGTTGGTCCTGAAGACCCCTAGTGGGCTAGATTTCATTAGGACCTGTAGAAGAGGCATTTAGATTTAATTTTCATGTTTTGCCATCTCAAGATTCTGAAGTCCCTATCTGAAAACAAGTGATTTTCAGTCCAGATGGTGATTGAAAGATACTGTGCTCAGTGCCATAGAACATTCTGTAGTGTGGTTTCACAGGCTTGTCCCTGTCTTACGACTCTTCTAAGTATTTACATTATTAATTCCACATACCATTAAGGGCAGACAAAAATTTCTTCAGAACCACAGGCATTACATCTTGCACCTTGTCCTCCTGGAAGAGATGGGAGGAGCATTTTTATCAGTCGTTTTTGGGTGCCTCTGATATGTGTTTTTTTTCTTAGTAGAAGTCTGTTACTAGACAAGGCTAGGTGGGGAGGTGGAACTCGGTCAGTCGCTCAGGCTTCTGCTTTTGGAGGTTTTCCAAAGCCTTTCAGTAGGTTTTGATGCCTTAGGTGGCTCCTTGAACAAATGTTTATTGGGTTCCTATTATGTTCCAGACTGTGCTGTAGGCACAGCGGTGCAGCTGCAGATGCTCAAGACCAATGCTGAATTCAGTATTGGGAAGGACTGGTTGTTGCTGATCTGCCTCTTCTGCATTCCCCTTCTAGGGTCTCCAAGATCTACTTCTCTCTGCTGGCATTCTGCTTACCTTTCTATGATTCCATGATGCCTACCTTTGACACATCCTGTTTCCTCTACCTGGTACATACTTTGGGTCTGTAGTAAACCGCTCCCCCTTCAAGGTTAAGTTCAGGCATCTTCTCAGGGAACTCACTGTCTGCTCTCTCTACTCTGTCATCTTCATGCTAAATTGACAACTTTCTGCATAAATGTCTGTGTCTCCTGTCAGGTGGGATTATTATATCCTTGTTATTACTTCCTCTCTTCCTTTTCTCACTTTTGGGGCCAGAAGCAAATGAATACCTCACATGTGGATAAACCCACTCCCCTGTTCATACTGCAGCTGTGGGTAAATGACTTCTCTTGCTTTGGTTCTCTGTAAAATGGGGATAAGACTCCCTACCTCCTAGTACTATTGTGAGAATGCAAGGACATTCATTATATAAAGAAGACACCTTTGTCCTTGGCATAAAGCAAACACTCAGAAAACCTTTGTTCTTCTGTGCCCCTGCTCTCTGCTGTCCCTCAATGTCAACAAAGATCCGTTTACACGATCATTAAGGGAAAATCTGCATCCCACAGCATTTCCTCATATTTATCTCTGGAAGAATGTTCTGGAACCCACTGCATTTTCACCTTCTCTCAGGGTTTGACAGACTAGGCTTAAGCAAAGAGGGGAATGGTGCCAGGGGCCATGTAGATGATGCTTACCTTGACAGAGCTCTGCTTGGCACTTAGAGTGATGATTATTTTGAGTAACTTATGGGACAGAGTTAGGGAAACGGCATTTTTAGGATCTGGTGGCAGGGGACTTCCAGGCACAGGGACTATAGTGTTGTTAAAGAGGGCTTTAGCCTAGAGAAAGAAAAGCAGAAAAATCCCTGTCATCAGGTGAGACTAACATCAATTCCTGTGTCTTTGGAGGCCTGGCTGAGATTTGGAGGAGCGAAGTGGCCCCCTGTGAGGACTGCAGTGGATGAGAATGATGACAGCAGTAGGCCTACCCAGCCTCCATGTTAGGGGTCTGTGGGAACTTGTGCGGTTTGTGGAGACTGGAGAGCAGGAACCTCTTGTAAAGGAGGAAGCACTACTCCTCTCTAGTGGATTAGCCCTGATGTAGTCCAACAACCAGATGTCTGATTGTCTAAGAGAAGCTACAGGTCCTCACTTTCCAGGTGAATTCCCCCATTTAAGTGTTCTTCAAGTAGCATATATATCGTGAGTTCGGGGATGTCTCCAGCCTTCCTACAGAATCTTGTAAGTATAAAGAACACTTACACAGTAGAAGATGGAAAGACCTTGTGGAGAAATCCTGGAACTTACAACGTCATACTTGAACAAGCCAGTAGCTGCAGGTGAGGGGAAACAGCATATAGAGACCCCTGCAACCCCTGGGCTCTTGGTGACTCTGCCTTCCAGATGGGGGACCAGTGTGGACAACTCTCTCTTTCTTGCTCCTGGGCAGAAAGCTGATGCCCTATTTGGCTTTTCCACATTTCTGGGAGGAGGCTTCAGGGAGGAAGACAACACAAGGGCTTGGTCCTATTCTTCTTGTGCCAAAACCTCAAATGAGAGGAAAAGGCTTGTTGCCCAGGCCCCAGTTTCATCTACTCTGGGACTTGGGAAATGTTACCAGTTTCCTGCTTTGACTGTCTTGGAAGCCAGTGTCCCGCTATGTTCTATCATTCCTTTCTCCTGGATATATTTGGGGACATTGGAGGGAATTTTTGTTTCTCAGCTTCCCTGGCGTGAGGACTGGGAATGCTCCTTGCTCCAACTCTGCACACATGTGCACTTTGCAAACCATTTGGGTGATAGGGTTATCACAGAGACTTCTAAGGGGCTCTTTGCCCTGCTCTGTCCTGGAGAATGAGTTACAGTGATTCAGAGAAGCCGGCAAGTTGCCACATTTTCTGCCCTGAGGGTGCTTAGGTTTGAACGCTTGGAGGCACATGGTGTTGTAGCTCACAGCCCCATACTCTCCTGTCTGTCATCTGGTGGGATCCCAGAGGAGCCCTCCATTAACCTGTGAGCCCCAGGGAGGTCTGGTGTTTGGACTCACAGTTCTTGCATTCGTTGAAGTCACTGAGATCAATGTCACACGATTCCGATTCTTGAAACTGTGAGATCACCACCAGTTAGCTTTGCCAAGGAAGTGCAGCAGGCCCGTCCTCCTCCTTAGCCCAGCTCCTCTTCCCCTTCTCCCCGTCTTCCTTCCTTCTCCCCGTCCAGTTTCTTGGACTTCTTTTTGGCAGAGTTCATCCTCCCTCTCCCAGACAGGCATTATCCTGTCCTGCTGCTGGGGTTTTGGGGCCCGAAGGGCTGATGTCTCCTTCTTGAGTCTCTCCCAGCATCAGGCCACATCTGAGGAAAGGGCTTCTCCCTGTCTTTCCCCCAGTGACCCAGCCCTCTGAGGTGGTGCTCTCCTCTTTCCCAGGACTTAGATTTTCTTCCGTAGCTATTGTCAACACTTGAGAAATGATGTTGTCCAAAGGCAGAAGCGCAGGGATTTGCGCAGGCAAAGTATCTGTGAGCCTGGGAAAGAGATGTGGAGAACTGTGTGATTCTTGCATTCCTGGATTTTGCCCAGACATTGGAAGAAAACCATCTATTGATGAAGCAACTGCATGATGTCCTGCTTCTTAATTTGTGCAAGCACCTGAGCCCTTTTGTGTACAGTTTCAGTCATTAAGGAAGATGCAAGGATACCTGGGAAAACTGACAATGCCTGACATCTGACCCAGAAATCCCATGCAGAAGGATTTATCCCTCAGATACTCGTTCATGTTAGTGAACAGACTTGTCTGGGACCTTACTAGTTGGAGTTGGATACAAAAGTTAATAATTGAAAAATGCAACTCTTCCTTGATAAGGGACTGTTAAATCATAGTGCATCTTCATAATGGAATGCTAGGCCATAAAAAATGAAGCTGTTTGTATATGGATGCAACAGATTTCAAGCTATTTTTTTAAGTGAAACAGAGTCCAGAAAAGTGCATATAATATCTGCCCCTCTCAGTGTGTGTATACATACACACAATTGTACATATGCAAATGCTATCTCTGAAAGCCAACAGAAGAAACTAGATCCATTGGTTGCTTCCAGGGAACATAATTAGCTAGTTGGCATCCGTGGGTGGGAGGAAGACTTTTCACATGGCTTCTTGTATCTTTTGAATTTTTTTTTCATATCAAAATGTAACTTTAATTTTTCCAATTTTTAAAAATTTTTTATTGTTATGTTAATCACCATATATTACATAATTTGTTTTGGTGTACTGTTCCATGATTCATTGTTTGTTCATAACACCCAGTGCTCCATGCAGAATGTGCCCTCTTTAATACCCATCACCAGGCTATTGAATTTTGATCTAAGTGGATGCATTGCTTATGCAAAAAGAACAAAATGCCTAGCTAATCAGGCAGAGTGAGAGAAGATTGTTTTCAGGGACACCTGGGTGGTTCATTCGGTTGAGCATCTGCCTTTGGCTTGGGTCATGATCCTGGAGTCCTGGGATCGAGCCCCGAGTCAGGCTCCCTGCTCAGCGGAGAGCCTACCTGCTTCTCTCTCTGCTCCTCACCCTGCTTGTGCTCTCTCTCTCAATCTCTCTCTCAAATAAATAAAATCTTAAAAAAAAAAAAAGAGGGCGCCTGGGTGGCTCAGTTGGTTGAGCGACTGCCTTCAGCTCAGGTCATGATCCTGGAGTCCCGGGATTGAGTCCCGCATTGGGCTCCCTGTTCGGCAGGGAGTCTGCTTCTCCCTCTGACCCTCCCCCGTCTTATGTTCTCTCTCTCTATCTCATTCTCTCTCTGAAATAAATAAATAAATCTTTAAAAAAAATAAAAAATAAAAAAAATGTTTTCAAACAGTGGGCTGTTTCCAAACAGAGACCCCTCACTGAGCCTCCATTTACTGATCATTCAAACCATTGGATTGGCCAAATTCATCTCTAAATTCATTCATGTCCCCCTCAGTGGGGACATTCTGGCACACATTGATCTAGAAAATGAGAAAAATGGTCTCACGTACGTGTCCACTATCTGAAGGGTCACTTTCTTGACCTTGATGTCCTTGTCCTGGACTTGGAGGTTGACACATTGGGTGTTGTTTGTGGAAATGCCAATTTTCAGGGTTACATCCCTGTGTACTTGATATCCCAGGATGCTGACTACGGGTCCTGCTAGGTTGTGGAGAGCAAGATGCAAGTGAAACCGTACCTGGCTCCAGGATGTCCCTCAGGCCAACCAATAGGCATTTTGGGAGTCAGCCTCATGTATTTGTCTAGATTAATTGAGAGAGGGAAAGGTTGGTGCTTTCCAGTGAGCATGCCTCAAGGTTGGCCTTCCTCCTCTACACAGGATTCAGAGCCTGGCTCATGGTAGGCATTCAGTAAACATTGATAAAAATCACTCTCCTCACCAGCCTTCAAGAAGTCTTCTTTTGTTCATGGCACCAGGCCGACTTGTAACAAGATGCCCATTTCAGGTTACGCTTTTGTGCCCAGCATCCCAGCTGTCTGTTTTGTGGGTGACAGCATAAGAAAAACCCACCATTTACCAGAACCAGGTCTCATTAAAGCCGGATGTTCTGGAGAAGACAAATGGTTCTTCCTGATACTGCCAACTGTAGCGGTCACAAATATGGGTTCTGGAGACACAATGTCTAGGTTCAAACCCTGTCAGCTGTGTGACTTTGAGCAAGGTTTGTAACTGGTTTTGATAGTCTAAACTTTTCTAGTCTAGAAACAGGACTGCTTTTCTGAGGAGGTCGTCAAAAGGGTTTAGTGAGTTCAGAGTGCCTCAGTGAAGTGCCTGGCTGGAGTTTGCCTAGTGAGAGGTTTCAGTGCTGTGTGTGTTAGTCCAAGAAGCCTTCTCCCAGGGTGGATTGCCTTTCCCTCTCGTGTCTTCCTATGTGCCTTGGGCCTACACTGTTAACCTGTTCCTCCCCACATGTTGATGCTCGCTGAGGACAAGGACTGCTATTAGTCCTCCTGTGCCCAGCACAACATCTGGTATAGAGCTCTGTATCAATTACCCATTAGGTGGATGAATCATCTCTGTCCCCCCTTACTGCCTCAGACAGTTTGTAGAGTGGGCTGATTTTCCTTGGAGAGTCCAGATTATTTGGAGTCATAATACCAGTGTACATGTCATTTTTTTGAGGTTTCTCTCTTCATTGCCCATGTATAAAATTGTGCAGATTTCACATGGAAATCTGGATTTCTGGCTGTGCTTACACTACTTAAGGATGGGTCTCCATGGGGTCATTCCCCTGCCTTGGTCCTTGGGGGCAGAGGCGAGAGACAGCTGTTCCTGGTGTCCAATTAATCCCACCTCATTCATCCTACCTTATTCTGTGTTGTCTCTGCCTGACCCTTGGATCCTGAATCTTAAGTCTCTAGTCTATGTTGTCCCAGTTGACTGATTTGGAAACAGACTCACCCTTTTCCACCAATGAAGGCAGTAGTTGTGGCTTGGATGAGGATCCCATCACCTGTCATGGTTGATGTCATGCTTTCCACAGTCACTTTTTGAACATTTAATCTGCAAAGTGACAGCATCATGGGTCATGAAATCCAGAAATCAGCCTGGGCAGTAGGAGAAGTACCCTCGAAGCAGCCAATTAACAGCTTACCAACCCATCCATCCCTGGGACTCCCTAGCCCTCTTCCCCACCCTGCTCTTTAAGCTCAAGAAATCTTGAACATATTTCCCTCTGAAAGGGCACCCTTTCAGCACACAACTAGAATATTGCTTCATGAAAATGTGGTTGTCCCTTTCCATGAGATTGTTGGAGGTTGAACTTCACTGTCCCCAAACAGCAGCTTTCTTCCTGTGCCAGACCCTAGGATCAAGGAAGCACTTACCCATCAAGAGATCTTCTAGGTTAATATTTCCCAGAAGGCCTATGACAGCATCTCCAATGCCTGCTGGCAGTACATTGTTCAGCATGCCCTGGGTGGATTCTGTGAGCTTGCCGGCTTGGTCACCCACATCATCCAGGGGCAGGGGCAGGGGCAGGGGCGGGGGGAGATTTGCGAGACCAAGGGCGTTGACGAGTCCTTTTGTAGGATTCTTCTCTGCACCGGTGGGTAGTAGGCTGCCCAGATCCCCTTGGATATTGAGGGCATCAGTGACTTTTGAGAGTGATGGCAGTGGGAGCTGTGGGGACTGGCCGCCATTTCCTTTGCCCAGGATGCCACCAAGAGCATCACCTCCAGGTATGTTGAGGGCTGAAGTGATGTCTAACACAGACAGTAGGTTGGAGTTAGACACCGTGGATAACACTTTTCCAATTGTGCCAGACAGAAGTACCTTCTCGTACATCAGCTTCTTCTTGATCTTGGGGCAGGGTGACATTCATATCCGAAATGAGACAAGAGACATGATCCTGCTGTTGGCTGTCCAGCTGGTTCAGCCAGAAGACCTTCCCAGCTGGAAAAGCAGCACCTCTGAATTTTGAGACCCACAGGTCCTGTATGTCATGCCTTCTGGATATATCCATCCTGCCACTGCCCAACACAGGACAGCCTGGAGATGCAGAGATAAGTCGTCTTCTGTCAAGAGTTAACACTTATTAGCACCTACCTGAGGCCAACCTGGTGTTGAGGATGTTACTCTAAAGCAGTTTGGGCATGGAACAAAAGGACTTAGTTTAGCTTTTGAGCCCAGTAGCTTTGAGTTTATAAGGTCTAGACTCTGTTCCTTGAAGTCTGAGTGGCCCAAGGCAGAAGCTTCTCTTTCTGAGCCCCAATCTCTGCACCTGTCCAGGAATGCATGATAGAACCTGCAGCATGTGTTGTTGGGTACAGGATGAATGAGTTAAGCCAATTTTAAGTGTAGAGTAGGGTTGAGGTGGCTAGTGAAGAGGTGGTGTTGCTGACAGACGTGGACTCTTCTGTTCTCCATCTGTGTGATTCTGTGCAAGTCTCTTCTCCAGGCCTCATTTTCCCCTTGTGGGTCATTGGGAGGTCTTGCCACCTTTGACAAGCTGCCTGTACTAAGAGAACACCTGCATCAGCTCTGATCCTCCTGCAGCATTGTTATTGTTAGGAGGGAGGAGGTGCTCACCATGCTGGAGATAAGCAGGGCAGGGAGAAGTGGAATCCCAGAAGATGATGGGGAAGGAGAGAGGGTCAAGAGCCAACTTGGAGAGCTGTGAAGTCACGAGGGTCCTATCCTGTCATACTGCTCTCAGTGGCCTGAGGAAGGAACTCAGAAGGGGAGCTATTACATCTGGATGGTGGTCAACCCTGCCTACCTCAGCAAAGAAGTTAATTGGACCAAAGGACAACAGAGTAGCAAGAGGAAGAAATTCAGTGGTACCAGCCCTGTTGAGCTGATGGGCCTTGGCTTTTGGAGCCTTGCTGCTGCTTCCCACGCATGGGGCTCTACACTCTGGAGAGCACTTGCCTGTGCAGGGTGATGTGGATGCACCCGCATCATAGGTTTATGCCTAGAGAATTTCACATGAAGACCCATACAGGGGTGTTCAGGTCAGCATTGTTTGGAGTAGCACAGAATTGCACAGGACAGAAATTGAATAGATGAGTATTGTGGAGGATTCATCTAATAGAATACCATGGTGAAAGTGAATGGAAGGTCTTTCTCATTAAACATGGGTGAATTACCTCAGAAACAAGATTGAGACACGGTGCAAGCAGGTTACCTTTGGCATGATGCCCCTACGTCATCCTGGGAGGCTGGCTGTAGAAGCCCCGGCTGCAAAAGGCCACCACAGGTTCCTCTGTGGGCTCTCCTACTGGCCTTCCTTTGCTGATGAGTCCTGCTCCTTTCTTGGTCTCCAAAAAGAGTCACTTCTTTGCCAAGCCTTGGAATTCCTGAACTCCTCTTCTCTCTGGCCCCAGGAGATTGTTGGAGGACAGAATGTCACATCTTTGAGGAGGAGGCTGGGACTCAGGAAGGGTGTGAGAAGGGAGCTTGGAGAAAGCAAATCTGGTCACGGGGTTTGGGGGTGGGCCTGGATTTCCCATGTCCTGCCTCCTTGTCAACCAGTTTGATGCTCTAGGCACCTGTGGGTGTTTGGGATGAGCTGTAGAGGCCAGCACTGAGCAGCTGTGAGTGCTCCTGGCAGTATCCAGGTGATAAAGGTCACATTAAAGGCAGGTAACCAGACATTTTGCCGGTTCCAAGAGCATGTTGCTTCGAGCAGTCCTTCCCCATGTGTGGACTACAGACAAGCAGCTTCAACATCAACTTGGAGCTTATTAGAAAACCAGGTTTTCAGGCCCACTGCAGTACCGCTGTACCACAATGTCTGGGAGTGGAGCCCAGGCAGCTGTTTTGTTAACAAGCTCCCAAGGCGATTCTGATGCGTTCTCCCTATTGAAGGTGTAATTAGCTTTTGGGTTTAGAAATGAGAAGTGTGTGTGAGGGGGTGGAAAATCAAAGGTGTGCCGGCGAAACAATTTTTACTTACCTTTTTCGAGCTTGCTGTGAGACAGTAAGTACTTGGCCACGGGTAGACACCTGCCTCCTGGGGTCCCAGCTCGATGTTTTCTGGAAGGAAAGTCTTTTCGGGAGCTACTGAGCAGTGTTCTGGGTAGATCGAGAGGGACTTTTTTGAGAGCCCCAATGGCTGCTTCATTGCCAGAAAGAGTTCCCAGCAGTGAAGATGGAGTCAGCAGGTCAAGTGCTCTTGCCTGGACGGTCAGCGTGATGACCAGGGCCCAGAGGGTCAGCATCTTGGCAACTGATACCTGCAGAAGTGAGTTTTGTTAGACACCACGTTCGAGTGGGCCATAGGGGTGCCAGTACATTTGTACTGGATATATACATACAAGGGTCCTAGCTCTTGTGGAAAGGTGCCACATTATTGATATTCTGTCTGTATATTGTATTCATCAGAAAATGTTCCATCACATGGCAGTCAAAGTCTTGTTTTTTCTACTTTTTCAACTTTCCATAAAGATGGCTACAGGCTGGTGGCAACCTTTGAGTACAGGCCAAGCCCTGCCAACAGCCTTACCTCTAGGGTCCACATCCTCCTGCCAGTCTTCCATTCTCAAATATCCTTGGAGCCTTCTGAGTTATCAACTGGGGAATTCAAGAATTTTGAATGATCCAGCCACAAAAGGTGTCGCTCCAGTGGTGGTCAAAGTCTCTCCCAGCTTCTGGTCAACTAGTATATAGCACTGTCCTTGTTGGTATGAGCTTTCTAAGTGTCAGCCCCTTTGTGGAGTGTAAACGGACATCAGTTGCTCTAAACGCTCTACACAGGGTGCCTGGGTGGCTCAGATGGTTAAGTATCTGCCTTTGGCTCAGGTCATGATCCCGGGGTCCTGGGATCGAGTCCCACATCAGGCTCCCTGCTTCTCCCTCTGCTTCTCTCTCTCTCTCTCCCCCTCTGTCTCTCATGAATAAATAAATAAAATCTTAAAAAAAAAAAAAAAACCTCTCTACACAACCCTGAGAAGGAGGGTATATCCTCATTTTACCGACAGTGAGACTTGTGGTACAGAGCAGGCAATATTCTCACCTGTGCCCACTGGCCAGCCTCCAGCTGGTAGTTTTGCTCAATCAGGACTAAATCACCCAATCAATCAGTTTCAGGCTTGGCACCCTCCACCCCTTTGGTTATTGGGCTGTTCTGGCATTTCATCTCAGTGTGCAGAGGCTAGAGCTATCTTTATGTCAGTATGACCATGTCAGGACTTCTCTTGTCTTTTTAAAGCCTGTTCCCATGTTCTTGGAGAGCACAGGCATGGTCCTATGGTGGCATTGGACCATCCTCATTGTGTTGGTGGCTCCTCTGTGTGTGGATTGATGATTGAGTTAACCCATTTACCCACTTTCTATAGCTTCTTCTATTGCAGGGCACTGGGTGGTCCTATTGACCACAGAACATGTGGCTTCTTTTTGTTTTGGCCAGGGTTGAGCACCCATAACTGTTGTGAATGTGTAAACTTACAAGTCTGACTTTCCCTCTCTTTATTGGGATGTGTCCATCCGTATCTACTTATAGAGTACTGGTCAATGTAAGTACTGGTCAGTGTGCTAAGTACTTGATCCTCAACATCTTATATAATCCTCACAGCAAGTCCGGGAACTAGATAATATTTATTACCCCATTTCTAGCTGAGGAGACTCAGCCTCAGCAAGAAGACAGAAAGCTGGGTCCACGCAGGCAGAAAACCCCTGTTTGACTCTAAGCTCAGGTGTGTGACTCAATGGTAGCTTCCCTTCTCTTGCCATCAGATTCCTCCCTTACAATGATTCTCTCAAGTCTTTCTCTCATGTTTAAGATAATAGGGAGGTTTGTGTCTTAGGGTATTTTCCCTCAGTGAAGCCAGTAGACTCTGGAATTCCTGTCTATTTGCATTATCTTACCTTCTCAGGTTTAATAAAGTCAGGCTCATCGGGGCACCTGGGTGGCTCAGTCGGTTAAGTGTCTGCCTTCGGCTCAGGTCATGATTCGAGGGTCCTCAGTGGGGAACCAGCTTCTCCCTCTCCCTCTGCCCCTCCCATCCTGCTGGTGCTCTCTCTCTCTCAAATAAATAAATGAATAAAATCTTTAAAAAAAATAAGCTCAGGCTCATCAACCTCTGCTCTTGCCATGCATAGGCATTGCCCAAATCAAGCTGCCTGCCATTTACCAAGACCTAGAAGAACTGCTATTGCTGAAATGTTGGGAAAGACATAATGGGAAGTCAATGACATCTTTCACATTGAATTAGTTAGACTTTAGGAAAAAGCTCATTACATTTTTATTATTTTTCTCATTTTATCTTCATCTGTGAGAAATTGGAATTTGGTGTCTAAGGCAACATGTAGGTGTCCTGTGAGGGAGAAATAATAAAATTCTCTGCCTGTGCCTGAATTTGTGGCACTATTTTAAAGACATTGTCTTGAATCATTCAAGAGTCCCAGGAAAAATCCCTCATTTTTTAAAAAAAGATTTTATTTTAATTAATTTTTAAAAAAGCTTATTTAAGTAATCTCTACAACCCAGTGTGGGGCTCGAACTCACGGCCCTGAGATCAAGGGTCACATGCTCTCATGCTCTTCCAACTGAGCCAGCCAAGTGCCCCTTAAAAGATTTTATTTTTAAGTAATCTCTACCCGTGGAGCCCAAACTCACAAACCTGAAATCAAGAGTCGCATGTTCTACTGACTGAGCCAGCCAGGTGCCCCAAAAGAGCCCCCATTTTTATTTATTTTTTTAATTAAAAACATTTTTTTTAGATTTTATTTACTTATTTGACAGAGAGATAGCACAAGCAGGGGGAGCCCCAGGCAGAGGGAGAGGGAGAAGCAGGCTCCCTGCTGAACAGGGAGCCTGACTTGGGGCTCCATCCCAGGACCCTGGGATCATGACCTGAGCCGAAGGCAGCCGCTTAACAGACTGAGCCACCCAGGCGCCCCAAGATCCCCCATTTTTAAAAGCGGTTGCATACCAGGCAATTGTTACCACCTACCATGCTAGGTAGAGTGCTATGCATTTCAGTAGGGAAGGGGCATTGCTAAAGAGATGATAAACGCCAAACCCTACGCATCAATCCTTTGGTGAGCTGTCCTGTACTTGTTCCTGCCTCAGAGTTTTGACATTTTCTTTCATGAATTTTGATTTAGCAAGTTCTTACCTTGCCCAGTGTTGATGGGTCTCTGTTGATAGGCAGACGTTTTCGGAAGCTGCCTCTCCTCCTGCTCTTGCCTGGGAACTGTCAGAAGCAAAGCTGCATCTCATTTTATAGCCCAGCGTCTCTCACAGAAGTTGTTAGACATGAGGGGGCATGATCAAATTTGTGCTGATAAGGGTGGCGTGATACAGGCTGACTGCCAAGATCAGCACCTGCTAATGGTTGTGACATTTGCCAGTGTCTTTCTGAGGGATGTTCATGGTGCTTGGAACTTTCTTAGAGGTGCAGCCAGGCCAGGTATCTGTCCTTTCCTGATTTTAAACCTTCATAGGCCTGTTATCTTCAAGTTAGGTGGGTGCTGGGGGAATGGCAGAGCCAAGGGGGGTGTAAGGCCTCCAGGTGCCAGCCCAGCGAGAGCCCTTTATCGTGCCGGTGCCGTCCCTCATCATGGTGGGCACTCAGCAGTGACCAGTGCTGTGGTGGGGATGTGAGGGAGAGGGTCTTTAGGGACAGCCTTCCTGTCAAGTGACAGTTTATATCAGATGTATGTGATAAGAAGGAAGCGAAGGATGCAGGAGGATTGGAACATACAGTGTCTGCAACCGGTGAGAGCATGAGTGCATGCCTGGGGGCTTTTACACATAGCAGTTAAATAATTTGCTCAGCCCTCTTTCCTTTCCCTAACTGCGCTTGGAATCAAACTTGATGGGGCGCCTGGGCGGCTCAATCGTTAAGCGTCTGCCTTGGGCTCAAGTCACGGTCCCAGGGTCCTTGGGTCGAGCCCCACGTTGGGCTCCCTGCTCGGCAGGAAGCCTGATTTTCCCTCTCCCACTCCCCCTGCTTGTGTTCCTGCTCTCGCTAACTCTCCCTCTCTGTCAAGTAAATAAATAAAATCTTAAAAACAAAACAAAACAAAAAACTTGAACAGAGTCCGTAGCCTGGTATGGTGCTCGTTTGTATTCAAGAACTCTAGGCTCTTTCTCCTCGTTACCTCCTTTAATGGCCCCCAAAACTCTAGAGCCTATTCTTTGGGCCTCTGGCTTATCTTCTATTTTAGAGAAGGCCTAGTCACCTGTTGGGTTCCTACCACTTGAAATTTTGTGATTTTGTACATTCTGTACGATCAGTACCAGAGTCTGGGAGAGCGAGAGATGATGTTGCCTAAGGGGTTGGTTAGTACCTGCTCCTGCCGACCCGAGCTTGGGGAATTAGCCCAGATTCCTGCCCTCAAGCAGGCTCCACATGTTTGCTGCAGGGCCCTCTTCAACCCATGGGGCTTCTCATACTGTGAACTTCAACTATAGCTTCATTTGCCAAAGGTCCCATTTTGGGCTTTGCTGAAATGTCAGAAATAGAACGAATGACAGTTGAACTTTTCTCAAAGGGCAGAACCTAGAGTTTTATATATGATGATGAGTAGAAGACAAAACCCAACTGTCTTGAGTCTTATTTTTCTTGGACATCTGAGGGAAATGGAGTCATCTTTTAGGCATAATTTGTGACAGCTGTTGGGGGATGTGGCCCTTGACTTTGGTACCTCCAAGTGGTTCTCTGGACCCAAAGAACGGGTGGGAAAGGGCACATCCCAGATGCGGCCTCTAGTGGCCCTTGGGGCCTCCCAGTTCTTTGTCTTTCTCTCCTTCAACCTTAGGAGGTGGGGCAGTCATTGAATTCTGCTAATCCAAGATCTATGGGAAGCCCTTTCACGCAGGGTGGCTTATCAGACTGGGCAGAAGGGCCTGCTTGTTCCCAAGCCCTAAGCGATTTGACCTGCTGACTCTTGAAAGAGAGGACCCTTTCAAGGCTGGCCAAGGCTTGGCTGAGATCACAATTGCAGATGATAAGGCAGGTACCAATTCTTAATGGCCTCTATGAGAAGATGTCTCAGTAGGTCTGGCTGAGCTGTGCGTGTCCCACTGACAGGCATCAGGATTTTGACCTCTCGTAGGTGTTTCTTTAGTAACATATGCACACCTGCATACACATCTATATGTTTGTCTATGTCTTTCTAGTCCCTGGAACTCAGCAGTCATGTCCAGCACTCCTGCCTCAGTTTTCTTCTCTGGTATAATCAGTCTCAGATCTTGGCCAATAACAGGAACTCACAGGGGCCTCCTGCAGGGAACTTTTATCCCTGCACACTTCTATGTTGCTTGTAAAATTTGGGTCAATTTTCATTTCTTAGGATCTCTCATAAGATTTTCAGTGGGCTTTGTGGGTGATTTATCAAAGGCTAAGAATACGGGTTTTAGGAGGAGAGGCAAAGTTTCTGCATACAAGCTTTGGAGCCAGACAGACCTGGGTGTGAATCTTGGTTCAGCTGCCTGCTGGTGTGTGGTCTTGGGCATTATCCAGTGTTTCTGTGTCTTACTTTCCTCATCCGTAAAGTAGGGATGATATTGTTCCTATATAGGATTGTCAGGAGGATTAAGCAAGATGAAATATGTTACAAGATTAGCACCACGTTAGCATATGTGAGTATTCTATAATTTACTATCATCATCATCACCATCATCATTTTTTACTATCGTGTTGGCCATTTTCAGTTTTTTTCACCCACCTTTCTCTCAGATTTTATACCATTTCCCTAGATTTTCCCTAGATTTTGGCAACTACTCATACCTTGTTTGCAATAAGAAAATATGGATTTTTTGATTGTTTCTTTACCAAAAAAAATGGATCCTTTACAATGCTTTTACCAAAATGAAGGCAGGTATAGAGACGTTTTGATGTCATTCTGAGTTTTCATTGTTAGTAGGATAGAGTTTTCTTGGTACATTCTACTGCAACTGGACTTATGAACATACCTTTTCACAAATGCATAAGAGGTTTTAAAAGGCTAAATATTTACTTCCAGGACATGTTTGCAAGTGTCTATGTATTGGCTCTGTTTTTTTTTTCTACCCAGTTGCCCCACAAATGTCAATGCCCAGTGTCAGGCCAGTGGTCTTGACTTTGTAGGCCAGAGGTGAGTGGGTCTGTGCCAAGAGGAGCTTTTCATTATCCCCAGAGGGGCAAGTAGCTGGTGGGCACCTTGTCTTTGCTGCTGTCCCTCTGAGCACCTGCTAATGGGCATCCTGTTCTGGAAGTGCAATAAGTTGGCTCCACATATAGCTGCGGGTATCACTATAGTGGCGTTTGCCCATGGTTTCAGTCAGCTTGGGTTTTACATTATGGGGAACTAGCTTTGCCTGAGAAGGAGGAAAGGGTCATGTCATGGAAATCACAATGAAACTCGAGTCCTAAGGCTGTGGCCACAACCACCAAACTGCTACTATTGAGCACTCAGAAAACGCTTTCCACCCCGACGACAACCTATTAGCATCACCATCAACAACAGCATCACCACCATCACCCACATCCCCATTTAGAGATGAAGGGACTATGGCTCAGATAAGTTAAGTGATCCTCTATTGTTGGACATGCAGCTTGTTCCCAAATTTTCATCATAAAACCAATGCTGTGGCAACCAGTCTTGCCCTTAAATCTTTCTCTGAATCTCTGATGATTTCTTTAGAAAATCTCCAGAAGTGGAAATTTATCATATGCATTTCAAAGAATATGAATATTTTCAGGATTCCTGATCCATGTGAGATGTGGCTTGCTCTTGCCAACCTCAAGCATTTGGGTTTCTTGTGGGGAAGGTGAGCATCATTTAGTGAAATATCTGAGTTACAAGTTACCCTAGAAGGAAAAACAATTCGACTCCATCTAACATCTCAAACTAGGTTTTGTTTGCTTTAGGTTATCACCTAAAAGAACTCTTTGCTCTAACAAACAGATAAGGATTTTTTTCTCCTTGGAATATATATTCATGCAAATGGAAAATCTGAAGTCCTTGGCCCTGCCTTCCCTCTGGCTTCTAGCAGTAGTGTGTCCTCAGATGGGAGCAGCGCCTGGATTAGCGGTGATGAGTCCAACCATCTACCACACATCCTTCCTTCCTTCCTTCCATCCATCCATCCATTCATCCATCCATCCATCTGTGTATTCCTCAAATATTTATTTGTTTGTTTGTTTGAAGATTTTATTTGTTTGAGAGAGATAGAGAGTGAGCATGAGCAGGGGTTGGGGCAGAGGGAGAAGCAGACTCCCTGATGGGCAGGGAGCCCGATGCGGGGCTCGATCCCAGGACCCTGGGATCATGACCTGAGTGAGGCTTAACGACTGAGCCACCCAGGCATCCCTCCTCAAATATTTATTAAGCACCTACTATGTATCAAGCCCAGAAATGTATCAGTGAGCCATGGTCTCTTCCCTCATAATTTGTAGTCAGAGAGACAGACGCAGAACAAGTAATAGACCATTCAATAAAATAATGACAAGTTGTGCTAAGTGTTCTGAAAGAAATGAAGGTTTGAGACAGAAGTAGTGGAGGGCCTCTCAGATGAAGTGATTTCTAAGTTGATCTAAAGGAAGAGAAGAAACTGTCCCGTGCAGGGTGCGGGGGGGAGAGGGAGAGGGAGTGGCTTGTGCGAGCCTGCAGTGGGGAGCAAGTCAAGGCCAGTGTGCCTGACGAGGGAGGGGGAGGGGGCGGTAGGGAGACAAGTGGAGACCAGGAGAGGCAGGGGCTGGGGGATGTGGCCAAGCCGGATTTTCTTCTGCGTTGGATGGGGGTTTTAACCAGGGCGTGACATGACCCGGGTTATGTTTTGAGAAGCCTTTTCTCTCTGCTGTTATAATCCAGGCGCCAGACGATGGGTGCCTTGTCCACGTGGTACTGCAGGTGGTATTGCGGGTGGATGTCCTTACAAAGTAGGACAGCAGGACTAGACTGGGGGCGGGACCAGGCGTGGAGGAGGCAGAGCCCTGAGCTGGGGGATAGCGGTGCCTTGCTGCGGGTGGGCAAGTGCGAGAGCCTTCCCGTGTCCTTCCTTCTAGACCCCTTTCTTTCTTCTGATGAATTTCCCCCCGTTCATTCATTTAAGTAATCTCTACACCCAGTGTGGGGCTCGAACTCACCACCCCAAGGTCTAGAGTGGAGTAGCATGCTCAACTGAAGGAGCCAGCCAGGGGCCCCTCCCCCCATTCTTTAGGTTACTATCCTAGCTGTCAAAATACCTCCCTCCTATGGTCACTTCCCTTAGCGCTCTGCTCCTTGGTTCTTGATGGCTCATGCACCGGGGCCTCCCTCCTGGGAAACTCAATGCCTTAACTCCATGACGCATAGACGTTCCTAAGATGTGTCTGCTTTGGGGGTTAGAAGGTGGAACTAGAGGGGTGGGACTTTAGCCCCCAGCCTCATTCTAGTCAGAGCCCCTTTCTTGTCACTCTTATGTATCAGGTTTCTTCGTATGCTTTTATTTGAGGAAATGAATCATTAGCCTTGAAAAAAATGTGAAAACTACTTCTTAAAAATATATATTTCCTTAAAAAAGACCTTCAGGAGTGATGCCACTGGAGAAGACTTTAGGCCACCAGAGCAGGTGAATGGGAGAGGTGTTTGGGCTCTTTGCTCCCCAGCTGAGCCAAGAGGCCTGAGTTGGAGGTGGGGGTGAGGAGAGGCCATCGGGGCTGGAGGGAGGAGGAAGGTGGTCTTTGGAGCCAGTGTCCTGACTTCCAGCACCAGAAGGGGTGTGGGCAACCCTGCCTGGGCAAACGGGGGTATTTGCACACCCCGTCAGGTGCCACTCAGTGTTATCATAAGACTCTAATGCGATAACAGCTGTCTGTCCGTGCCCGCAGCCTGTAAAATGAGATGCACCTGTTAACGTCCCGGGAGGGGAATGAGGGGCTCCCATGGACGTCCCGGGAGGGGAATGAGGGGCTCCCATGGTAGGACAGGCCCTCTCGTGCCTGGATAGCTCGTTCCTGCTGAGGAGCAGGCAAGGATTCCCTAGCTTTCTTCAAGGTCCTGAGGTTGTCTCCACTTGATTATTTTGTATTTACTATGTATCTACCATGTACCATGGTGTGCTCACCGGGACTGGGAAAATTCTGGGCTTAGGATGTAACTTTCCTCTGGGAAAGTGTCTCACAGCCTCCACCCTATCTTAGGTATATCACATGTGCACCAAGGGCTGGGAGACTTTGCAAGGCCGAATTGCAGGGTGGCCCTGCCCTCTTGCCCAGGGACTTCTCTAGGGGCTGCTTGTTGGGGGCTTATTTCCTTCACGGCTGGGCTTGTGGTTCATATTTGTAAAACAGGTTGGGGAGTCAAGTAGAGAACCCACAGCAATGTTTGCTCTGGGCTGCAACCTCGTACTACAGGCCAGGGACCCTGTACCAGATCCATGAGGGGCACTCCATGGTTTGGGTGGCTGGTGAAGGACTGGCCTCCAGGAGGGCCTCCCCATGGGCCCACCAGTTTCCAGAGGTCAGCTGGGGTTACTGGGCTGCAGACCCCAAAACAGAGACTATGAGCCTCCATCCTGCCTGTGATGGGGATTTTATCACAATCCAAAGTTTCCCCTCATCTGCCTTTTTCTGGGGCCAGGCCTAACTCGCTGTGGGCTTTGGTAGGTGCACGGTGTGGGAGGGGACATCTGCCCACTTTGCCATTCTTGGCAACCATGGAGCTACTTACATTTCTGACAGCATAGCCCTCTGGTTCCGGGGCTTTCTCTGCTCACTGCCTGGACCTGCCTGGGCCACATGGGACTGGATGTTGGGGTGGGGGGCTCCTTGCTCTCTCCCTCGATGGCACTGCTCTTGGGCCCATGATAGTCACTCACCTGCCTGTCACACCTCTGTGGTGTGGCCATATCATAATCCCCCACTTGGACCTGGCTCCACCCTCAGGGGTCTGGCTGCTTCCCTTTACCCCTTTCCTTTGTGCTCAGGGCCTCCCAAATACCTTGGGCTCTTGTAGTCCCCCCCCCCTTTCTTAGGGACATCAAAACTACTTCCTTCCTCTTCCTCCCTCTCAGGCAGGGAACCTTCCTGTATGTGCATATTCCCTGTGTCCTTTCTGTGTCTCAGCTTCTCAGGGCCTGGGCTCTTGAAGCTCAGGCTCTTTCTCTGTTTTCTGAGGAGCTTCCCTTCCCTGAGACACTGAAGACAGAATTCAGGATATCTCCCTCAGGGGCCAAGGGAACACGGGAGCTATCAGGGAGAAAAACCCTTCCTTCAAACATTTCAGGGTAGCCTCGCCACCTCCCAGAATCCCTTAGCAAACTCAGAACCAGACTCCTTCGCAAGCAAGAATCATCTTTATTGCAACTGAGACTTTCCACTGACTATAGCCATTCTCGGCCTCTCAAGGATCCAGAGCACGTGTGGCTGAGGGGAGGGACAGGCCTTTGGGAAGAACTGGCTCTTCCTCTGGAATAGTCAGTAGCACATAACCCTGTGGATAGAAGCAGGTAGACATGCCCTATCTGTCCTCGCTGCCCATAGCACCAGCTTTCCCTGAGGTGGCTCAGGCCATCTTGAGAGGGGTTGTGTGTGTCCTAAGGGTACAACTTCCCCTGTTGGCAAGAAGGCAGAGTCAGGGACAGACTGCACAAGGGGATAGAGTGGAGGGGAAGAAGGGTCTTGGGAATGTTTGTGAAGGAAGGAAGAGATCAGTCCTTGGTGCTCTTCCTGAAAACCTGTCTGTCAAGAGTCCTCTAATGTTTCTGATGCATTGGGATTCATCCTGCTTGGGTCACCTGAGGTAGATCTCTCATCCAGCTAGAGCCTTCCACATGCTCCCACCCACAATGCCCAAACCATGCTGTTGGAGTCCATCTGCTGCTGTACCTGTTTTTCCACCAGAAGGGGAGATCTGAGGGTTTCAGGGTCTGGGTCTAACTCCCAGCATCAATCAGCACGTGGCCAGGCACAGAGCGGCCAGTGATATGTATTAACAGAATAAATTAGTCACAGCAGCCATGTAAGGAGGTGCAGGTTGTGCACTGCTCAACTCCAGGTGATCTTGTTTGTATACTACAGTATAAGTGCTGCATCTTGGAGTTGTGTAATATGTAACTGGCACAACAGTGCGAGGCAGCCTAGAAGTGAATCAGTGGGTGAGCTTACAAGCCCCTCCACCCTCTCTCCTCTTGCCTCTATAGGTCTGGTTATGAGAGAGCTGCTGGGGCTGTGTCCTGACTTTGCCATTTTTGGCATTCAAAACTATAGAGGGGCCCCTGCCATTCCTGGCCCACCTTGCCAGGAGTTGTGACATCATTTCTGGAGCGGCTCCAGCCCCTGTATTACCTGTAGTAGCTCTTCCAGCCCCAACCTAGGGTCATCCTGGGCTGAGCCCTCCCTGCCAGGGTCACCCAGGTTGGGTGGGGTCTAGGGGAGGGGTCTGGGGATGGGGTGGGGGAGTAGCACAGGCCAGAACCTGGGCTTTTATGAGACAAACTGCTGCTGCCCCCTCCCGCCTCCTGCACGGTAACTTCTGGTTCTTGAAAGCAGATTTCTAGTGTCTCCCGAATGTCAGGACTGGGAACTAGGCATCCTGGGTTCTGAAGCTCAAACTTTATGTCTGGGAGGGTAGGTCAGAGTAGGGCTGGGTGAAATCCATGGTCCTAGCAGTTCCTTGTGCTTCTGAGGGGAACCCTCACCTCCACCTTATATCTTTATCTCGATTTTTATAGACAGGGACAACAGGCCGAGAGGGGCGGGGGCTTGCCCGATGTCACACAGCCAGGAGGTGGCGTCTGATTCCCTCTCTGCCCTGCCCCCAGAGCCCTTCAGCACTGATGTGTAAGAGTGGGACTTTTGTGAAGGTGGGGAACGAAGAAATGAAGGGCATCTCTGAGCTCTGCCCCTTCCCTCCAACCCCATCTGCCTCTTCTCAGATACACCTCACAGAGGGATGGGACGAAGGCCAAGGAGGTGGGGTGACTCTTGGGGCACATTCAGAGCTGGCACATTCCCTGGCAGCACCTCTGTGGTTCCTCTGCCGGATTTCTTGGCCCTCTGCTCTTTGGTCTCGTCTTACCTCCTTGGCATTTAGCCAGCCTAGTGACGGCCCGGGGTCCCATCCTCTGGCAGTTCACAGAAGGCAGGTGCCAGAGGCAACAACCCTGTTCTGGGGGTCAGGACACCTGAGTTCTAGGGTGGTGGCTGGTCCTGGTTAAGGGCGAAGGCTTTGAAATCAGATAAACCCCAGTTGGAACCCTGGCTCTGCTGCCCTGGGCAAGTGTCTCTGCCTCTCTGAGCCTTAGTTCCCCTCTCTTGTAAAATGCAGAAATAATAACATCCACTTCATGGAGCTCATTGTGAAGACCACCTGTGTGGGGCACTGAAGCTCTCGGTGAGCCTGGGGCCTGGCTCCCTGAGCCGTGGAGCCTCAGTTTCCTCATCTATAAATGGGGCTTCACATCCAGGATAGCTGTGAGATGGTGACACGAGAGAGGTAAAGGGCTTGCCACATGCAGTGACTCCTCAGCCCGAGCCTCAGCTTCTGCCCCCGCAGGATGGGGACAAGGCACCTGTAGGGCTCCAGGACCCTTCTAGCTTTGACCTCCCACAGGAGTCTCAGGAAGCTCTTTTGCTCGGCATTTACCTTGGAGGGCTCCCCTTGGGCCTGGTCGAAGGAGATGCCCTTGACGTTGGGCAGCGGGAGGTCTCGTTCTCTGAGCAGCTCTGTGAGAGGTGTGGGTAGGGGAGATCAGTGCCCTGGTAAGCGCAGGGTGGGGCCACGCCAGCCGACCTCTGGCTGCCCCACTGTCTAGAACAGGGAAGGGATTTGGCGTGGCCCCTTTCTCCTCCCCTTCCTCAGGGGACACCGTCCCCCCATCAGGCAACCCCACTCTAGAAAACCAGGTCTCTAAACAGCTACTCTACCCATTTATTAAAAACCTATCTTGAGGGAATTTCTTCTTGGATATATTCAGTAACTATGAACACATTCTTAAGATATTCTTCTTAGCATTTTAAGGAATGTTTGGTTTGTTGAAGGCATCTTAGGAATCTATTAATGAATTTCATTCTTCTCGTTTAATTGAGGAAAACAGCTGAAACAGTGTTTGTGCTCCTAGAAATGCTAGAATGTTGACAGAAAAAGAAAACGTCTCAGAAAAAGTTTAGAAACAAGTCAGTATAAACTGAAAAATCAACCTGAAGACACTAGGAATTTGGTTATATAATAAGAAAATATCCATTAAATATATCCAAGAAAACATTCATGAATATACTCCTTTATCAAATATATGAAGGGTAGTCCTTGAAGTAAGTTTTTGGTAAGTTGATAAATGGTAAACTTGGAGAATTGGTCATTCAGTAAATTGAGTTTCAAAGAATTTATCACTTGGCCAGTTGATTTTGGCAAACTGAGTTTCTGAGATTTGACTTTGAGGGCCTGGTGTGGGCCCCTCCTGCCCCAACCTTTGCACTGACCAGGCCTTACTTCGCCCTGGCTCTCCACCATCACTCTGGGCTCAGGGGAGGGTCTCATATCCATCCCCTTGTTGGCCCAGTGTGTCATTCCAGCCCAGTTAGGTGAGGGGCAGGATGGAGGAAGGGGACAGATGCCTCTGGTCTCCCATCTGGCCTCTGATCTGCAGAGGCCTTGTCACCAGCCTCTGGACCCCTCCTCATTGCCATCCTCTCTCTGTGTTGGGACCAGATGACCCTGACTGCAGCACAGGCTTTTGTGAATCTCTCCCCTGCCAATTCTCTCACTCTCAGGCTGCTGCTGCTTCTTCTTTTTTTTTTTATTTATTCATTTGAGACAGAGAGATACAGAGAGAGAGAGCATGAGCAGGGGGAGTTGCAGAGGGAGAGGGAGAAGCAGGCTCTCTGCTGAGCAGGGAGCCAGATGCGGGACTCGAACCCAGGACCCCGGGATCATGACCTGAGGTGAAGGCAGAGGCTTAACCATCTGAGCCACCCAGGCGCCCCACTCTCAGGCTGCTTCTTACAGGCAGTCCTCCTGTATTTTCCCAGTGGCTTTGGCCCCCCTGCTCCTTTTTTCCTTGCCTGGGAACTATGGACGGGACCCCAGCGTGAATGGCACCCCCTGGCATGTGCAACCCACTGGCCTGAGTGTTCACCCTGCAAGAGTATCTAGGCTTCTTGAACCAGACCTAGCTCCAGGGTCATCTCTTGACCCTTGCCATAGTTCTCTTTGGTCCAGGTTCTAAGATACATTTATTGAATGAGCTACCTGTAGTAGGCTTGGCCAGGTCAGGGTGCATCCTTGCCCACCTGGACTCTCTGGCTGCCTTGCTGGACCTTTCATTACCATTGTTCCCCACCTCCAGTTGGTCCCCCTTCTTGAACACAGATTTACTTACTTTATGCTCAGAACTTTCCCTGGGTATCGTGGACCACAGAATGATGCCAAACCCTTCAACCTGATCAGCATTTGGGCTCCTGCCTGCTCCTTTAGCCTTACTCTGCAGTCTTAACAGGAGTCCTCAAGTTGGAGCATAGAGAGATGCCCCTGTAAGGGAAACAGAAAACCAGAGTTCTGGGCTCAACTCTGCCAGAGACTTCCTACGTGTGCTTCCTGAGTGTCTCCTGGGTGGGAGGTACTGGACAGGGTGTGGGGGATGCAATGGAAAGCAAAGACGGGGTCCCTGCCCTCGGGCAGCTTACCACTTATTTAAGGACAGAGGCACTGACCAAATAATCATGTGAGTGGGTGGGCGATTGTTATACAGACTGTCGGGGAGGGAGAGTGGTGAGTTTTATGGAGCAGAGGAGCCTGACTGGGCTCTACACTCCCGTAGAAACCACTTCCCACACTCCTCCCACTTCCTGGGGTCACCTCCCCACAATTCTGTCCGCACTCTGTTATCTCAGGGTCTGCTTCTGAGGGAGCCCGAACTAAGACTGTGATGTTTTAGAAAAGTTTGATTTTGTTGCTGATATCTGAACATAGGCACGATGTCTCAAAAAGTTCAGCTTTATAGGGTCTCTCAAAAATACAAAATATCCACCCCACTGGCGACATTTGACTGAGCTGAGTGTTAGCCACCTACCTAAGGCAGGGCACGTTTGCCATTGGCCCCACCTGGGCTGCTTCCCTTGGGAATGGTATCTCCCTGGACCCTGAAAGCATTGGAGTTGTGAGCTGTGGGCTCCACCATCTCTAAGGGCCCTTCCTGGTCTCACTTTCCATGACGCCAAGCCCCGCTCCCCTAAGAAGCCCTCCCTGGCCACTCATCCCGCTTCTGAGCTCCTGTCAGCACGAGCTGCCTGGGCAAAGAACAGGAGGGCACCCAGGGGCCCTTCCCACCCCCCATCTGCCACACCCCAAATTTCAGTCTCTACCCTGCCTCCATCTATCTGCCTTGCCCATGGGCAATTCTTTTTTTTTTTTTAAGATTTTATTTTACTTATTTATTTGACAGAGAGAGAGACACACAGTGAGAGAGGGAACACAAGCAGGGGGAGTGGGAGAGGGAGAAGCAGGCTTCCTGCTGAGGAGGGAGCCCGATGCGGGGCTCGATCCCAGGACCCTGGGATCATGACCTGAGCCGAAGGCAGATGCTCAATGACTGAACCACCCAGGTGCCCATGGGCAATTCGTAACCAACTCTGGGGGACAAGGCAGAAGCCAGCTGTCCATGGGAAGCTTTGGACACAGTTGATGCTGCTCCAAAGTGCATGGTATATGGGCATGAGGAGAAACACAGGGGGCTCACCGTTGTGATGGGGCAAAAATATCCTGTTCAGAAGCTCTAAGAGAAAGGCCTCCATACATTTTTCCTACAACAGATGAAAAAGGAACAGGAGGGTCACTTTGGCTGGGTTGGCAGATTCAGACCATGGGAATCGGGTGCCTCCACTGTTCAGGTGCCCACAGGAGATCAGAAGTGGTCCCGGGGACTCCATTTTTAAAGGGCATCGGAGCCAGGTGACCAGATAGGGAAGGGCCTGGGGAAAGTTGAGGGGCCTGAAACAGAGTTACCCTCACCCTAGGTCACAGGGACTCTCTTCATATCTCTGTGGGATAGTCCAGGGGGAGAGCAAATAGGTAGGGCCCTCCGTCAACTTTTATCTCACTCAGGAAGAGCCAGCCCCCGACCAGTAGGCCCTGCTCACTCTCTGACCCCCCCTCAATCCCTCTGATCCAGCCACCCTGGCCCCCTCACTGTTCCCTGAACCATCGGGTACACTGTGGTCTTGCGGTCTTGGGTCCTCTCTTCCCCATGCCCCCACAGCTCTCTCCGTCACCCCCTCCAGTCTTTGCTCAAACACTTACCTTCTCAGTGAGGCCTTCCTCCACCTTCCTTTTTAGTATTACCCTTGCCCACAGTCCCAATCCCCCCTTCTGCTTTTTCATAGCATCATCCCCTGCTTCCATACTATATGGTTTACCTTACTGGGCTTATTGTTTATTACCTGCCCTCACCCTGCTAGAGTGTGGGTTCCACAAGGGTCCTTTGTTTTGTTCACTGACATATCCCAAATACCCAAGACAAAGCTGGGCACATAGTAGGTGCTCAGTAGGTATTTGTTAAGTGTATGAAAGAGTGAAGTGGACAAGTTTAAGTTCTAGGGGCCACCCTGAACCCATGGGGTGTGGGGACACCAGGGCAAGATGAGATCAGTGATAGAAAGTGAGTGAGGCTTTCAGCTGCCTACATCAGCGACTCAGGGCCTTTTTCCGGGCCTGCCGATGGTTCCTTCAGGACCATGGAGAGGCCAGAGGTAAGGAGAGACTCACCTGCTTTGCAAGGCCAGCAGGGTAAGGGACCAGGGTGACTGTGGTACTGCTAGAGAAAAGAGATCCCCCTTTCAGGTCACGGCAGCTGCTTGGGGGTGCAGAGCTCAGAGAGCCTCCTCCTCCTTCCTCATACACACTGCTCCAGGCGCTGACAGTGGGCAGGGAACGCACCCCTGACCACACTCCCCCCACGCCCCCATCGCTCAGTCAGTCCTCTTATTTCTTCCGAACATCCAAAACCAAAACAACATTACCTGTTTGGAGTGAACTGAAGTTTTAACTCCTGATTTCTTGAGGAAAACACAGCCTTCGAAAGGAGATTCTATGGGAGTTGAAATTAGACCAGAACAGGAGAGGAGTTTATGTTCCACGAGAGGGATTCCCTTCACCCTGACCCCCATGAATGCTTGTGAGAGGGCTGGCCCCTCTCACGCGCTCCTCCCCCCACTCAACTGCTGGTCATGTGTGTTCAGATCATGCCCGTGTGGGTTGCCGTGGGAGAAGGCACTGGCGATGCTGGGTACTCCCAGAAGCCAGGGCAGGCTGGGGCTGGGTACGAGGCTCAGCCCAGTGGAATGGAAACTTTTGGCAATGAGGCACTTGGCCATAGAATCACTGTTGCTGGAAGCCAGATGACGCCTTGGTTTTGAGGGGGTTGTCTATGGGCCTCTGTGATTCACACAGTCACCTTATAGACCAGAAATAGGACCTTTCACTACCAGTCAGAGATGACGAATTTCTTTTTTTTTTTTGAAGTTTTTATTTATTTATTTAAGTCATCTCTACACCAATATAGGGCTTGAACTCACAACCCCGAGATCAAGAGTCTCATGCTGTTCTGACTGAGCCAGCCAGGCGCCCCAGAGATGACCAGTTTCTTGACCACAGAGTCATGCCAACTCCTGTGGCAGACCCCAAGGTCCTGTGTGTGCATCAGATGCTGCTGGACTCACCTCTGGTGGAGCAACCATCTGGTCCCCCTTACCTGAGATACTTTTCCAGCTTTAAGGTCTGTGGAATGGGAAATAGGAGTGCCAAGGGGGCTCAGAATAGAGAAGGGGAGAGTTTGGGGGAAGCTGTATTTCCCCAGAAATAGAGTAGAGAACACAGACACGCTGAGCCCCTCATGAACTGTTTCTCGGATCTTTCTCCTGGCTTTGTGGACAAGGGCTTCTGACGCAGCCATGTCCAGGGAAGACAGAAGACTTGACAACTATCTGCAAGGCACTGAGCAGAGGGTGTTGGAGGCAAAACTCTTCAGTTGTTGAGGAGGTCCTTAGGGAGCGCTAGAAGCTGCGCTCAGGGGAGCTGGTGCTCAAGCATTTTAATGTGTTGACAACAGGTGCAGCTCTTTGTGTGTGGACTGATCGAACATTAAGCAGAAGGCTTGACGCTGAGGTTTGGCGGTGAGGTCTACCGCTGCCTCAGTCAGCCGGCCCTGGAGGGGCCCCCAAGTGGATCCAGGCCCCTTGAGGAACAAAGAACTTCAAGGCTTACTCACCCAGGAAACTGAGACAGAGGAGGTGTTGCTGGGCCTCAGCAGCACCAGCAAGCCCGGCTGGGTGACCATGGTGGTGTGGCCATCAATGTGGACAGTGGGAGGGTCGGGGGCGCTAATGGTCAGTCTCACACTTGCTCTGGACTGATTAGAAGTCTGAATGGAGTTAAAGCAGAAAAGGTGCAGACAGGTAGAGAGGATGGAGTTCCTTAACTCCCAGCTTGGAGGAACGGGAACAGGATCATCTTAGGAGTCGGGGTCTCTGAGTTTGTATTCTAGCTCTGCTGCAACTTGCTGCATGACCTTGGGAAGTTTACTTAAACCTCCCTGAGCTCCTTTAAGGTGAGGTGACATCCGCCTTTTCTTGGGCATGTGTAGCAAGTAAGAACATAGATTTTGGAACCAGAATCCCAGCTCCACCACTTGTAGGCTGTGTGGCCTGAGACAAGTTTCTTCATCTCTCTGTTTTCGTACTTGTAAAATAAGAATAAGCATGCCTCCTCCATAAGGTTGTTGTGGAGATTAGATGAATTCAGTCGTGTAAAGTGCTTAGGACAGAGCCCGGCAGCTCATCATGCTATTGTTACCTGTTGTGATTGTGGTTTGTTCATCAGATGCCATATTCTAATAGCCTTTGGAGAGAGGACACTGAGCATGGATTTTGGAGTCCAGAACTGGCTTCAAATCCTGGTTCTGCCACCTACTGAGCAATATGAGCTTGGGCAGCTGAATTCACCTTGCTGTGCCTCAGTTTGCTGATGTATGAAAATGGGATGAAGCGTGGGATGTCTGGGGGTTATGTTGATGTAGGTGGAGGGGACTGGCACATAGTCACTGCTCACTGTTGCCCCCATGCACACCTCTGTCTGCCTCAGCAGGTATGCCTTAGCGGGGTCAGGGCCTGGTTCAGTAGTGAGTAATGATGCCAGCCACCTGGCCATGGCCACCTGATTGGGGCGACGAGCTAAGCGCCTTACTTGGATCAACTCCTCTAACCCTCACGGCACCTGTGAAGTAGCTGCAGTGAATTTTGGAGTCCACAGTAGGAAACTCTGGCCAAACAGAACACGTTTCTGCGGCCCAACCCTGGCCCGATCCCAGACTCCTTCCTGAGATCCTGGCTGCTGTGCTGGAGGGGAAGGAAGCTGACAACACACCCATCTGGGGCCCAGGCTCCCACTCTCCCAGGGCCAACAGTTGAATGAGCTCGGCAGCCTGGAAAAAGGGCAAAATGTGTGGCATTTAGAATCCTGTAGATCTGTTCTGAGCAGCTTTGGGGGTAGGGGTGTCAGTGTGGTTCAATGAGGTATAATTGCTTCCAACTGAATGATGACCCCCATTGTCAGCATGGGAGGGGCCATTCGTCTGGTTTCTCACCATGATATATTTAGAAATGTTAACATTTTGTTGTTGCAGTGATTTCCTCCCCCCAGTATTTTACTGTGAAGATTTCCACATATTCCACAAAGATAAAATAATTTTATAGGAACATTTGTATACTCATCACCTAGATTCTTCAATGAGCATTTCCTATACTTGCTTTATCACATTTCTATCCATCTATCCATACTCCATTGGTTTTGAAAATCAGTCATGATAGAAAATAGTAAAAAAAAAACCCATATAAAGTAAAAAGTACAAGTCTACCCTAACACCTCTTTCCCTTTTCCTCCAAGTCCTATTTTCAGGGGGTAACTACTATTGGCATTTTGGAGTACATCCTGTTTTCTACACACATGTAAGCATGCATAGATGAGAACATTCTAACCAATCATCTCTGAGGAGATGACATTTGCACTGAGACCAACAGTGGCAGGAAGAATGTTCCAGGCAGAGAGACCAGCATGTACAAAGGCCCTGAGGTGGGTAGCAGCTCAGCCTGTGTAGCTGGAGTGTGACGGGTAAGGAGACGGAGCTGGAGAGGTTAGCAGGGAGCTGCAGAGAGGAGACTGGCTTTTGTTCACAGTGTGGTGAGGAGCTGCTATGGGCTTTTTGGCAATGACATACCTGGATTTCTCCCTCATTTGATCCCCTCATTGACCCTGGGCACTTGCTCTTCTTGCAGACTTCTGTGGGTATGCCTCCTCGTCCCCATTCCGGCCACCTCCTCAGAGATGTCTTCACTGACTGCAGCACCCAGGGCAGCCCTGTCATCCCCACTAGTCACTTGCTGATCCATTGCTCTTATTATAAATAAATTATTTTATTTTTCTGGCTGTTTCCTTGTTCAGTTTCTATTCTCCCCCTTGACTTTGAGCTCTGCAAGGGCAGGGACCCTGGGTGCACAGGGCCTGGCACATAGTAGGCTTTCAATAAATATCTGTGGCATGAATGAATGGATAAGTGTTATGAAGGGAGAAACAATAAACGGACCTGGATGTTCGAGGAAATCTTCTTAGAGGAAGGGACTTTTGTGCTGGGTTCTGAAGGCTGAATAGGAGTTCTCCAGGGAGGTCCAGAGGGAAGTGACTTACCTAGGTCCACCCAGAAAGGCACTCTGCCAGCTGGGCTGGGCCTTGGTTTCTTCATGTGAAAAGTAGAGCAATAAAGTTATGTATTGCCCTTTTTCGAGCACTCTGGAGTCCTGGGGGTCCACATGGATCTCCTTGCCGGTGTAGAGGCAGGACAGGATGTCATTGTAGGTTTCTAGCCCAAAAGCCAGGTCCGCCATGCTGTCTTGGGCTAATTTTGGAAGGGGTTGGGGGGTCAGGTGGGCAGGTCTTTGGGGTCTCTGGCTGGGGCCGTAGGGTGTCACAAGCCTCAGAAAAATGAAGAAGGAGAAATTTGGTGGGAACTGTTTCCCTGGCCAACAACCGGTTCCAGCTGTAACCAATATCACAGGCTCACTACGTGCTAGGCAGTGCTCAATACACGTGCGCACGTGTGCACTCTCATTTCAGCCTTGCAAGGGTGCCGTGAAATGGGAACTCCAACTGTCCCTATTTGACAGATGAGGAAACAGAAGCTGGGAAGCCCGGAGCGGTAAAGTGACTTGCTCAAGGTCCTACACGTTCTAAGAGGTGGAGCTGGGTTTTGAACCCACGAGCCGCCTCTCCTTGCTTCTCCCTCATCTGACCCCATTCCCTTCTCTGTGCCTTTGTTAACAGCGCCTTCTTCCTATCCTCTCGTATCCTTGCCCATCTGACCCACCTCTGACCATTCCATGGGAAGGAGGAGGGAGCAGTGAATGGGAGTTGGGCAGCCAGCCTCATTCCTTCTGTGGGTCTCAGTTTCCCCATCTGAGGGGTCCGTTCCAGCTGGGCGTTACACATGACCCTGCACCCCTGAACTGCCCCACTTGCCCTCTTGTTGGAGCCTGATGCCTGTTCACAGGACACATAGCCCTGTGGCCACCCCTGCTCTCCAGGGCTGAGGCGGGACTCTCTGGGCTCAGCATCAGCTCCGAGGGCGGGGGCCGCCAGGTCCCCCCTTCCTTCTCCCTCCTTCTCTCTCTCCTCCTCTTTTGCCTACTGCCTCTTTTTACCTGCTCCTTCTCCTCTTCATGCCTCCTATCCAGAGAAGCCCCACCTCATTTCCTCTTTGCCCATCCTCCCCCAGGCCAGTGGAAGTCCCCGGAGGGTCTGCCCTGGCCGGGGGGTTGGGGGGCTGGCGTACCTGGACGTTCATCAGGGTGGCCTCGTCTGTGACCTCCGTGGTGGTGACATAGTATTGGAAGTCTTCAGGGCCCGAGATGGCCGGGGATGCAACGAAACCAGGACTCAGCTTCCCCTGAGGGAGGGTGGATGGGTGTGGGGAGGCAGGGAAGCAGGCAGAAATTTGCTCTCTGTCTCTGCTTAGCTTGAAGTTCCTTGCAGGCTAGGTCTCTGCTTCTTGTGACAATGAACATTTATTGAGCAATAGCTTTGCGCCAGGTTATATGTATTATTGCAGCGGTGCGGTCCATTCTGTAGGCCTAGGATTAGTCCCATTTTACAGGTTGGGAGACTGAGGCTCCAGGGGAAAATGACTCGCTGAGGTCATAAGACACAGTGCACTTTCTCACTCTCACTAGAAAGGAGGCTCCCTGTGGGTAGGCTTTGTTTTGTTTCCTGTCATATTCTTAGAGCCTAGAGCATTGTTCTTGGCACACAGTAGGGGAATGGAAAATAAGCCCCTTCCTTAGTCAGGGGCTATGTACACAGAGTGACATGCAGCAGGCCTTCCAGCAGTGAGTTGAGTAGGGTCATGGCCAGGGGGCATACCTGCAGGGAAGGCACAATGAGGTCCTTGTCAGGTCGAGGGGCTCTCCCTCGGGGTCACACCCCTCTCCCAGGAGGTAGAGGAGGATAAAAAACATACTATCTTCTGCAGGAGGAAGGGCAATGCCTCATCCAGGACACTTGTCACCAACTCCAGAGCTGCGTTTGCCAGGAGGGGGTCCATCCTAGTGGTGGGGGAGGGTAGGTGGGGTCTGAGACACCATGGAAGGGGAAACTGAGGCCAGAGGCAGGAGTCCAGGGCAGGGCTGGAGGGACTGTGTGACATGGAAACTCTAGAGTGGTTCCTTCCTTCCTGGTGTCTCTCTTCTCCTCCCACCCCTACCCTTTCCTTTTCTGTTTTGTCCCCTTCATGCCTTCTTGCATTTTTTTTTTAAAGATTATTTATTTATTTGATAGAGAGAGACAGTGAGAGAGGGAACACAAGCAGGGGGAGTGGGAGAGGGAGAAGCAGGCTCCCTGCTGAGCAGGGAGCCCGATGTGGGGCTCCATCCCAGGACCCTGGGATCATACCTGAGCCAAAGGCAGATGCTTAATGACTGAGCCACCCAGGCACCCGCCTCCTTGCTTTCTCTCTCCATGACTTCCTCCTCCTCTTTATTTCTTCCTGATCGTCCCTCTCTGTCTCTATCTCTCTCTTTTTTTTTTTTAAAAAAAAACCAATGTATTTATTTAATATATTTGTCACAAGGGCTCAACCAGAGACTTAATTTAAAAAACAGAAACAAAACAAAAATGACACCACAGCTTAAGATACAGAGTCCTAGACAGAAATGAAGAGAAAGACTATCTAAGGAGAAAATAAAAAGACACCACAAAGAGATAGGCTGGACAGTCAGGGATCTTGGCTGGAGACCTGCTTCGAGTAGGTTTCTTGCAGATACTTCTTAAAGGCTGTGGGGTTTTTCCAGAGCTCGGCAGCATGCGTGTTCAAAGGACTATCAGTGTTTGGTTCTCCTAGCAGGCTCTGGATGGACAGCAGGATGGTCCTGACATCATACAGGGCAGACCACTTGTTCTTCAGGATGTCCAGGCAGATATTTCCCTGGGTGTCCACGTTGGGGTGGTAGCAGGGTGTGAGGAACTTCACCGTGGGCGCGTTGTAAGGGTAGCCACTGGGGAACTCCAGCGAGAGCTTATACCTCAGGTCTTCATAAACTGTGCCTGCTGCTCCATGGATGGTCCCCACCCATTTGAAAAGGTTGTCGGATTCAGGGAAGGCAGAGATGCCTTTGTCACCAGACATCACGAGGGTCATCAGCTCCTGCTGTAGCCTCTTGCCCACGGGGCCCCGGGCGGCGCCCCTGCTGGGCTCGGCTCCTTTGCGGGCGGCGGCGACGCTGGCGGCAGCTGGGTCGCGGTTCTGGGAGGCCATCCCGGGCGGTGCGGGGAGAGAGACAGGAACTCGGAGAGCACGACTGCAACTGCCTCTGTCTCTATCTCTTTATTTCCTCTCTGATAAAGGTCTCTGGGATTTTCAAGGAGGAGAGTCATGGTAGGCTTCCTGGAGGAGGTGGGTTTTTTGTTTTGTTTTGTTTTGTTTTTATAAAGATTTTATTTATTTATTTGACAGAGAGAGAGATAGCAAGGGCAGGAACACAAGCAGGGGGAGTGGGAGAGGGAGAAACAGGCTTCCTGCTGAGCAGGGAGCCCGATGTGGGGCTCGATCCCAGGATCCCGGGATCATGACCTGAGCCGAAGGCAGACGCTTAACAACTGAGCCACCCAGGTGCCCCGAGGAGGTGGTTTTTGTGCTAAGGTATCTCAGTACGTGGGTTAGCTCATCTTTTCCCCACAGCCACCCCGTGCTGGCTGGGATTGGTGGGGAATTCCATTTTACTGGTGAGGAAACAGGCTCTAGAAGTCAAATAGCTTGTACGGGGCCCCCGAGTTAGGAAGCAGCCAAGCTGAGATTTGACCTGGGTGGATGCCCACTCTCAGCCATGACATTCAATGTGGAGAGAGGAAATGCTGTTGGATGGTGTATGCAGCTTGCAGCCTCGGAGATAACCCAGTCCCTGATGCCCTTGGTCACTCAGAGAACGAGGCTGGGGAGGGGCAGCCACAGCAGTGAGTCTCCGTGAAGGGCTGGGCAGCGGAAGCAGTGCAGGAAGCCCTGGCACCCGCTCCTGCCCAGTGGGAGCACGGGTGTGGGCAGGTACTCACTGCTCTAGGACCTTGATGCTTAGGTATCCTGGTGGGGTGTGGCACTCCTCGAAGACCACCCCTCTTGTTCCCCGTCTGTTCCAGCTGTCCCCCAATGCGAATGTTCTTGATGACTTCGAGCTGCAGTATCCTGTAGGGGCAACGTGTTTAGGCAGGCTCCAAGCCATAGCCCAAGGCAGGGGTTAGAAGTCATAGGCTGGTGGCCTGCAGCTGCCTGCAGGGCTCAAATGAAAAACTAGAAGAGCTCGTTAAAGATACGGATCTCATACTTTAGAAAACCTGAGAGATCTGCCAACACCAGCCAGCGTCCTCATAGTGGGGCAATCACCTGGGGCTGATGGTGACCTTGAGGGGGGCCACTGGTGCTCCAGGAGCTCCAGTCCCCACAAGGCCAAGGGCCAAATTGTGTTTTCACTGCCCATCGCTACAAGGGTGATGATAAGAGAGAAATATTTCTCTGTGTCCACAACTGTACCAAAGAAATATTTCTTTGTGCTCCCTTGTCTATTAAAAAGAGAAGCTAGACCAAGAAGGCCACATTTTATAAGAAAACCAGGGGTCGACATATTCCTAAGATTAGGAAGATTTGTTTCATGTGCAGATACCACCTGTAGCACTCCTGCTGTGGTCCGAGCTCTCCCTCGGGTCGGCAGTGAACGCTAACTACAGCCAAGTGCAGGAGTGGATAGGATCATACCCGTTTTGTAGATGAGGAAACGGAGGCCCAGGGAACAGAAGCCCTTGTTCGAGTTGCCTGGATGGTGAGCGGGAGCGGAGTCCCGTTATGCCGTGCTCTGAGGTGAGCTTGCACCGGACCCCCCTCAGATCATTCCGTTACTGCATCTGCCTGCCACTCAGGTGGGACACATGTTCCCTGACATGGAGGTCTCTGCTGCCACCTCACTGTGTGATTCTGGCTAGGTCCCTTTCCCACTCTGTGCCTTGGTTTCCCCTTCAGTAAAAATGACTTTGAAACACGCTCAAGTGGCAAGGATTATTATGACCCTTCTTGTGACATAGGCAGCAGGCCTTTGCTGGCCCTGCATGGCTGCCTCTCGAGTCATAGCAATGAGGGGTGGGCCTGCCTGGCACCGAGGGAGGGGCACGAAGTACCCAGTGTACTCACTCCTGGAGTGAGAAGTACGGTTTGCTTCGCAACGTGACCTGCATCAGGCTGGCGCTCAGGATGTGCAGGGTATCCTCAGGTCCTTTGACATCTTCTATGACCAACCTGCGAGAGAGGTTTGGGGGCTGTTGGTATGGCCTGGTAAGGCCGCTGTGGTTCTGTAGCATGTGTGTATGTGGGTTGGCTGGAATAAGGGCAGACCCCAGGAGGAGTAGGAGCAGCTTTGGGACAACCCCGTCCCTGACTCCCAGCCCAGATGAAGAACAATGGGGCTGTAGTTCCAGCCTCCAAGCCTTCAAGACCTGGCTGAGTCCCTTCCCTTCTTTGGGTCTCAGTATCACCCTCTACTAAATGGGGAGAATACAGTGGAGGGGCTGTCTATGTGCCTTGAGCCTGCCTGAATTCAAGTATAAGCATTCTGCAAAAGGGAAGCAAGCGGGCAGAGTCAGAGAAAGCAAGATGGCTGGTGATCCCACCACCAACCGCTGAGGGGCCATCTGCCCTGCTGAGCATTCCGGAGGGAGGACATGAGCCTTCTACTCCCCTGAGTGACGTCCGTTCCCAGCATCTCCCCGAGCTGAGAGGAGCCCAGAGTACTTTTTTGAGCATTAGATACAAGCTGGTGACTAATCTGGTGCCCACTAGAATGGGCAGCAAACCACCCTAAACGAGGAGAAAGGTGTGGAAACAGCCATGCCCACACCTTGATCTGGACTTCCGGCCTCCAGAACTGTGACACTATGAATTCCTGTTGTGTGAGCCACGGTTTGTGGTACTTTGTTGATGCAGTCCTGACAAACTATACAATCAGAAAACCTAGATTTTGATTAAAGCCCTTTTGATTTTTACATATTGGCAATTCCTTAAAATTTTTCTAATTTTTAAAAATGAAAATATTTAAAAAACACCATGCAAGTTTGCAATACTCAGGTGTAGGCTGAATGTGAAGGTCTGGAGGGGCCGCCAGCCTGAGATCCTTGATTTAGACTCCGCTTTGTTCCTTGGATGATTTTAAGTGGCTTGGAGAGATTTAGAACAATAAAGATGCACTTGCTGAGTACTTCCAGGCTGTAGAGCACCTCCAAGGCTACCAGGGCCTCCCACCTGCCCAGTGTTACACTTGATGTGTGGGAACATTGTGGCTCAGGGAAAGGGTCGAGCCCGAAGGGGGAAGAAAAGGCAGAGTCCGCTTCTGCAGACTCACCCGCCCACCTGGAACAGCTCCCCCAGCAGTGGGAGGCTCTTCCCTGAGAGTAGGTCCCCGACCAGGGAGAGATCAAATGCATTGCTCTTCTTGGAGAGGCCTCCTCTTATGAAGGGCAGGTGGTCCAGGATGGTGACACCTTCACTGGTGGGCCCCATCACAGGAATCCTGGCCATGTGGTCCAGGATGTGGTGTTCCGAGAATAGGTCTGAAATGTCTGAGGACACAAGCCTCTCCTCAAGGGGGGCGCTCACCCTTCATTCAGTCATTCAACAAATGCCCCCTGGTGCCTGCTCAGAGACAGCGATTTAGATGGTCATTTAGCGGCAAGTTCTCATCAAGTGCACACTCTCTTTTGGGCTCAGGTAACAGGAGCATTGTGCAGCATGCCCCTGCAGACTGTACATTCTAGTGGGAGAGACAGACAACAACCCAGGATCCAGATAAGCAAACAGGGCAATTTTTGAAAGTAAGTGCTACAAAGAAAATAAAATGGAGTCGAGTTAGAACATGACTGGGGTGAAGGTCTACTTTAGATAGGGTGGTCAGGGAAAGCCTCTTTGAGGAGGAGGCATTTGAGCTGGCCTGAGCAAAGTGGAGGAATCCATTATTGCAGGATCTGGGAGGAGAGCAATGTAGGCAGGGGGAACAGCACGTGCAAAGGCCCTGAGGTGGTAATGAGTCTGGTGAATTTATGAAACTGAAAGATCGGTGAGGTTAGACTGCAGTGAATGGGGCAGGAGGTGGATGGGCAATGAGGAGCTCATGGTCAAGTGGGAGAGAGACAGATAGGATTACAACAACACATCAGGCTAATGCCATAGATGAGGCTTCACCAAAGGGCTGTGGGAGCTCAGAGGAAGGAGACTCCTGCCTTGGGAAACTGGGAGGGACTGTTAGAGCTTTGCCTTAAAGGATGAGTCAGAATTTACTACGTTGGGAAGGAGGGAAAGAGAGTTGTGGATGGAAGAAATAGCACAGGAAGAGAAGGAGGCTGGGAAGTCTGTGGGAGTGGTCAGGGCAGGTGGCAGTAGAAGAGGCTGGGGATGCAGGGCCTTGAATGCCAAGATGAGGGGCTTGGAACTTCTCCAGAGGGCACTAGGGAGCCACACCCAGCAAATGTTAGAGCAGAGGAAAGATGAGGTCAGGTCTGGGTGAAGGAAGGCAAATTCTTCTCCTCCTCCTCCCCCTCCTCCTCCTCCTCCCCCTCCTCCCCCTCCTCCTCCTCCTCCTTCTTCTTTTCTTCTTCTTCTTCTTTTCTTCTTCTTCTTTCTTCTTCTTCTTCTTCTTCTTCTTTTCTTCTTCTTCTTCTTCTTCCTCTTTTTAAAGATTTTATTTATTTATTTGACAGAGAGAGACACAGTGAGAGAGGGAACACAAGCAGGGGGAGTGGGAGAGGGAGAAGCAGGCTTCCTGCTGAGCAGGGAGCCCAATGCGGGTCTCGATCCCAGGACCCTGGGATCATGACCTGAGCCAAAGGCAGATGCTTAACTACTGAGCCACCCAGGCACTCCAGGAAGGCAAATCCTGCTGCTGGTGTTGGGGACTCCAGAAGAGGAGAAGCCTTGGGGAGGGCGATGGTACCGTCTCCCACCCCTGCCCTTCCCTGAGATCTTGCCTCCTGAAGCCCCAGCCCTTAAATTTTACCTGTTTCCAGCTGATTCTTGCTGATTCACAGGAAGAGCAGGTGTTGGGCCTTCCCTTGAGCTTGGGGCAGCAGCCCCCAGCATAGCAGTGACCCCCAGACCAGCAGCATCCTTCCAGTCAGGACCTGTGGACATACAATTGGGAACCCCAGTGGCCACCTCCATGTGCCCACTGGGGACCCATTGTATAGGGTCTCCTAGCTCTGCCTCCCCTAGAACCTCTCTCCAGCTTTCCTCTCCTTGCCTTTCCCCCTAGCTCCAGATCTGCTCATCCTTGAACACCGCCTGCACCCCTCGCCACCTCACACTAATGCTTTTGGTTCCTTCTTCCTGGAATGCCCTTCTGAATCGTGTGGACTGCTTTCAAATCCAGGCTCTGCTACTTCCTGACTGTGTGACCCTAAGCAACTTACTTGACCTCTCTGTGCCTCAGTGTTCTTATCTGTAAAATGGGGATAAGCATAGGGAAATATTTCAGTATTTCCACCAAGATGTTTGTACAGGTTCTTACAGCTGAACTTCAGCCCTGCCCAGGTGGCCAAAGGACATAGTCGGGACCCCGGAGCCCGCAGGCAGGGGGCCCTCCGGGTGGGTAAGGGGGTGTCCCCAGCAGATGCAGCCTCTGGAACAGCAGGGCCCACCGAGGTGCGCCCCCCAGCCCCCCACATGCTGTGCCCATGAAGCAGCCACCCAGAGTATAAATGCTGCCCCTGAGTGAGGACAGGAGGCCCCCAAAGGCTGAGCCTATTCTGCAGTACCTGAGAAAATCCTGCCAATGCCTGGAATTAGTAGCATCCAATTTTTTGTTGCTTGGTGTCATAGGAGCTCAGAACAGTGATTACATTGGGTAATAAAAAATATATTTGTTCATTTGCATATGTGAGTTTTCGACTGGAAAATTTGTTCTCATGGCATTAAATATTCGTATTTTGCTTCCAGGCTGATCTGAAATTCACCCACGATTCATCCCACCAGAGTTTAGTCGGTCCCTATTTTGGCACTTTTCTCAATCAGTTCACCCAAGTCGGGTCTCCCCTCCCTTCCTGCCCTTCGTACATCACACCGTCTCCCAGCTCTCTCCCCCTCTTGCCTTAAATTATCCCTACCAGCCCCAGCTTCTACTTGAGTGCTTACTATGGGGCAGGCACCATGCCAAGAATGTTGAAAAGCTTCGTCACATCACTGAGTCCCCACCACAATGGTCTGGGATCACGGATCGCAAGTCCAGTTTACAGATGACAAAACTGAGGCTCAGAGAGGAAAGACGAATCGCCCAAGGTCACACAGGTGGCAGAGCTTGGATTCGAACCACTAAAAACCTGTGCACCACTTCACATTCTTGTAGGTGCTCAAGAAACGTTTGAGAAGTGCCCTCCTTGTCCTTACCTCTCCAATCACAGGATTGCCCGGCATCTCCCTGATCTCTGTCTCCAGCCTCCCAGAAAGGCACAACTTTTATAACCTGAGCTTGGAAGCCCGGCTGAGTGGGGCCGGGGCTCGTGCTCAGAGGAGCTCTTCAGTGGAGGAAGGGGTCCCCTTGGTATCAGGCGGCAAGGGGTTTCTCATCACTGAGGCCTGAGGGGCAGGCACTGGGCCCAGGGCCAACAGACCTCAGCGGGGAAGGGGGGGAGGGGGCCTCTGTGGTTTGGGGGGTGGGTCCTTTCCCTTAGGAATGACATCAGAGGTGCGGAGCCTGGGGCAGGGCCTTCAGCTCTTAGGAGAGAGCCGAGGAAGCTCCCAATACAGGATTTGGCAGTCTCAGAACCTAAGCGAGTAAGGGAGTGTGTTGGGGGTGTGTGGAGGAGAGCAGGCAAGTGGTAGAGCCAGCCCTTTCCATACATGGTTCCGTGCCATGCCTCAGCAGCCAGACAGGCCTGGGTTCAAATGCCCACCGTCACTCAGTAGCTGTGTAACTGTGGGCAAGTTATTTTTTCTTCTTTTCATGTCTGTAAAGTGGGAATAATAAACCCACGTATGTCTTTGTGGTATTTGTGAAGATTCATTGAGGTAACTCATATAGATGTCAGCACAGGGCCTGATCCATTGGAAGGGTTCAAAAAAGCTACCTATTTTAATTTCCATCTTAGAGAGGAGAACATTGAGGCTAAGAGGGGTTAAGTGATTTGCTCAAGGTCACACAGCTTGTCCTCCATGGCAAAAGTAGGATTTGAAATCAGGGCCCAGGGAAGGGACTGGCTACCCAGTGAAAGGGAAATTTGGTGTGCAAGGGTCCTCTTACGTGGGGATCCTGGTGCCCCTGTTGGGAGCGGGCGCGGCCTCCTTCATTGACTGCTGCCTGCACGCAGGGAGACCGAGAGGTGATCCCGGGAGATGCCGGTAGAGGGGGAAAGAGAGGCCAGAAGGAGCTGGCCCTTAAGGGTGTGTTAGTAAGCAGGTGACCTCCATGGGCTTGGTCCTGTGGGGTGCTGTGGGAGCCAGCGTGGAGTTGCTCCCCTGCCCCAGCGGGTGAGGAAACAGGTTCTTTATCCACCAACCTCCAGGATGCCCCTCCTCCAGGAAGAGATCATGGGTGGCTGGAACCCAGGAGCCACGGCTGTTTTGGAGAAGATGGAACCAAAGACAGAGGCCCTGCCCCATCTTCCAGGATCCTGGAAGCGCCCCTTCCCCTCAGACCCTCATAGAACCCTAGGGAGCCAGAAGGGAACTGCCACCGACCGACATGGGGGAGATTGGCTTTCTCATCTCCGTGGTGAGAGAGGGTTCAAATCCAGACTCAGTTATGATTTAGGAAAATAATGGAATGTGATGTGTGGGGATGTCGACGGCAAAGTGTGTCTGGGAGTTGGGGATGCGTGGGGACGCTGCCACACGGGGCCTGGCCCCATAACTGTTGGCCGACCTTATGTAAGCACCTCGTGCAGGGGCTTGTCCTGTCCCTTCTGTGTCCCTCTCGGCCTAGCCCATGCCTGGTAGACGGGAGAAGCTCCTTCCTGGCTGCATTCCCAGGCTGTCACCTGTTCTTATGCCAGTTTATGCCCTGAAGCTGGGTCATGCCTTTTCCTGAAACACCCAGCTGTCCCTTCCTGTGGACCCTTGTGTAACTGAAGGGCTCTGTGTACTGGGGCAGGCCCGGAGTCTGGAGAACAGGGGCCCTGTTGTTTGTCCTGAAACTGCCGGGTTCAGGGAGGCCAGGAAACAATGACTGTCGAAGTGGGAAGGGCCTTTAGTGATAAGGCCTGACATCGTGAAGGCCAGGTAATAACAGTGACAATGACATCACCCACAGATGATATTATCCGGGTACCTCCCATGTGCCGGGAACCCTGCTGTCTCATTTCATCTTTATCCCCTTGCCTCCTCCAAGGTGGGGACTACGATTATCCCCATTTTATGGAGGAGGAAAGGGAGGCCCACAGAGGGGAAGCCACGTCCCAGGGTCAAACTACTCTTGAGGGGTCATGCCAGAACTCAAAGCCTAGTTCATTTGCCTCCAGAGTCACCCTGTTCCGAGAGCCCTCAAGTCACCACACTATCTAGATCAACAAAACATGTGTCCCCCCCCCCCCCCCCCACGAGGTTGTCTCACACTAGGTGCTATTGAGGCTGACACAGAAGGTAGGTGGGCACAATTGGCTTTCTTATTCCTGAAGCCCAGAGAGGCAGCCACGACCCTGGATATATATAGTCCGTATATAGCCCAGACATAGCTCGGGCATGGCCCAGATTGGCTCAGAGGTGCCTAAACATGACCCAGATATGGCTTGGATGTCCAGTTCCCAAGCCTGCCAGAGGCAAAATGACTCCTGAGTTAGGACAAAGATACATTCCAGACTGTGGGAGTCACAGACAAGTATTTATTTATTGCAGAGAGAGACGGTCTACATACTCCCTCTGGGACCCAGCCTACCCTGGATGGCCACCATCCAAGTCTTCATGGGAGAGAGGAGAGCAGTCCTGCGGTCTACGAGGTGGCTGGGGTGACCACAAGGGAATCCTGGAGTTGGAGGAAAAAAGTAAATTCAGTGTTTTACCTCCTGCCTTGATGTGGTTTATGCTGGTGGTCCTCCACAGGGTGGCCACTGGACCTGGGGATCATGACCTTGAACTCACTCACATAGAATTCTTGGAAGGGTCAGAGGAGTAGAGTGTGTGTGTGAACAGTGAGGCGGTGCAGGGGTCTGGGGTACAGGTAAAGTATCTGCATGCAGAGGAGGGGATTGTGTAGGACCGTTGTCCTCAAGCCCAGCTGATCGCCAAAACTCCCCAAGAGGTTTCATAAAATGCAGATTCCTGGCTGTATTCACTGGGCCCCAGACAGCTAACTTTTTAATAGCAACGCTCTGCTTTTTTTTTTTGAACTTAAGTGTGATGCAAGGAACTTAACCTATTAGATTTCCCCCAATATTTTATTATGATAATTTTTAAACAGAGAGTAAAGTGGGAAGAATTTCCCGGTGACCACTTGTATACTAAGCATCTAGATTCTACCATTAGCTCTATCTAAACCATACTTGTTTTATCTCATATCTGTCCATTTATTCATTCCTTCAGCTAGCTTTTAAAACATATATTACAAAGCTATAAAAAGGAAATCAATGAGCTGCTAACTCAAAATAAATGAACAGAGCAAAACAGGAAACTTGGAAACAGATCCAAAGAATGACAGGATACCTTTCCAACCCAAAGTGCAAATGATGGATTATGCAATGCAAGCTGAGTAAAAAAAAAAAAAAAAAAAAAAAATGGAGGAAAGTAGCTAAATGCCCCTTCACAAGAGATATGTGAAATAAACCAAGCTCTAGCCATCCAGTTGTATGGATACTTGTCCATCCAACATGAATCAAGTGTACCATGTATTTTAGATAAAATGCTTATATTATAACTGGATCATTGTAATGTAGTCCATCAGGGTATGACCCATGTATTCATACAGCAGCTGGGTTTTACGGAGGAGGAAGCTGGGCTCAGGCCAGAGGACCTGCCTGAGGTCATGGCTAGAGAGAGGCAGAGCCGGGATTGCAGTGGTGCTCTGGTTCCCGAGTCTTGACTTTCAGCCTCTCTCTGTACTGCCCACAGCACTGTCCTCATTATTCTCCATCACAGCCAGCTGAAGGGTGGACACAGATTTTGAGAGTGGGCCACTGATATTAAGTCATACATCGACTTGCCCTTGAAGCTAGTTAACAAAGCCTCCTACCCTTCCACCGAATGTGACCTCGTGGTGTGGGGAGGCATTTTTGAGACTTCCTTTCCTCTCTGAATTTCTCCAGAACAAAACAGCTCAGGAAGTCAGTGATACCAATCCACAGCTTTGGGCAAATCAGGACTAATACGAGTTAAAGTTTGGCCCAAAGTGCCTTCTGTCCTGGGTTGGACACCTTGGCCATGGAAGGGTAGGCAATCACCTGTGGGTTTTCTTAATTCTAAACAATTCTACTTTCAATGTCTCCCCTACCTAGAGTGGACTAGAAACTTCAAGAAGGTAGGGGTTTTTTTCACTGTTGTGGTTGGTGCCTGGTGTATAGCAGGTGCTTAGCAAATACCTGCTGGCTGGCTGACTGAGACGGGCCCAACCTCACTGTCATTGGCTCCTGCAGAAGCTGGGGCCCAAAGCAGGTGTTATGAGGGCAGGTGCGGAGTGCGAATCCCAACTTTGCCACCTAATGCATGCGTGTCCTTGGAAGTGGATTTGCCATTTTTGAGTCTCAGTTTCCCTCTCTGTAAAATGGGGATTACAGCAGGATCTGCCACATCGATGGGTGTGAAGACTGAACAAGGTGCTGTTCAGTGGCACAAAATGATGATGGGCTATTGAGTACTATTAATGCTAATATTTGGGGGGTGGGAGTGATGCTGCTACAGCCCCCCTCCCGAGCAGCTGTCAAGGAGGGTCGATGCTCAGCGACCGTCTCTTGAGCAGTTACCGTGGGCCAGGCCTTACTAAATGAAGGAACAAGTGAATGAATGAATAACAGGTAGACTGGGGAGGGCCGGAGGGGAATGCTCCCCAGGCTAGGACAGTCATGAGGAAGTGAGGTCCAGAGAAAAGAAGGGGCTGGTCCAGAGCCCCCCCATGAGTGACCGGCTGGGTCAGCATTGGAGTTCAGGCCCTGCCTCCCAGCCCAGAACTCCCCCAGCAACTGTGCCTTCCCTGGGGCAGGACGTTTACCACCACTCACCTTGGTAAGAAAGGATGAAGCTTCCTTGAATCCCCAGGCCTTCACCATCGATATTGGGATCCCGGATCTTAATTTGCCTGAAATAATAAATGTGGTCAGAGACCGCTGGGCTTGGGGTGGGATTGAGCAGACATGGGCAGGGAACTCGGGGCCCAGCACACCCAGTTTGGACTGTCCCTCCTGCCTCTGCTCAGTTGCCCTCTGGCCCCAGCACCCCCCCAGCCTCATCTCCCTGCCCTGTGCTTCCAGCACGAGCTGCTGGCCGCTCCTAAGGGCACCCCTCACTCCTCTCACACTTCTGCTAAAGAACCATCAGGGGCTCCTGTCATTCACAACAGAGGTGTCTATACACTGAGATTTCCTACTCTAGTAAAATAAGTGAAAAAGATGCAGTTGGCGTAGGTTACTAATTCTCCCCACCCCCACAACCGGGGGCTTAATTAGACTACGTCTACCATTTCTGTCAGCTTCCTCCACTAGTAACACAAATAACAACGCAAACATCAGCAATAGTTAAGAGATGTTGAGACCCAACTGTGCCAGGCTCCTCCTTCAGCCCCTTATAAACATCGTCTCCTTTATGTGCCGGAGGAAGGTACTTTTATTTTCCCGTTTTACAGATGGAGAAACTGAGTTAGCATGATAACGCAGCTTGTTCAAGGCCAGGTAGCCAACAAGAAGGGGAATCAGCCCTTGAACCCAAGTCTCCCTGAGGCACCTCGAGTGTGCTCTAGCTGTCTGTTTACACCTCTGTCTCTCTCCTGCCGTCAGCCCTGTGAGGTCCATTGCCTGGTTCACCTTTGCATGCCTAGGTTTTGGCACTAGTAAAGGAACCGGCCAGGGAAGTTGGAGATGGAAGAGGTCATTTCTAGTTGGGCGACCGGGAAGGCTTCCTGGAGGAGGTAGAATTTGGAGTAGGCTCTGAGGATGGATGGAAAGTGAGATGCAGGCAGGAGGAGTGAAGCACCCACCCTCAAAGCCCCGGGGGAATGGGGGATGAACAGCAAAGGGACGCACCGTTCTCGTTTGGCAGTAGGATAGAGACGAGGATCTCAGTGGTGATGTTTTTCAGAAGTTCAGGCTGTAAAAGAGAGAGGGGCATTGTTACCCTGGCTGAGGATCCAAAGTCCCTGCCCCTTGGCCAGAGCAGCCAGGGAGATGCTGGAATCCCAGGCTCCTGCCAGTTAGAGCTGAGGGTTCCTGGGACTAGCCAGGCCGGGGCCAGTACAAATCCTGCTGGGCCCTGAGTCCCAGGGCATGGGGGCGGGTGTTGGGGAGCATTAGAGGGATGCACCCCCCACCCTCAGGGGCTCCACTGCTGTGTTCTAGCTGAATTTGCCCTGAGGGAATTTCACCCTGTTTCCTGAGTTTTGACTTCTCCAGTGAAGTCAAAGTTCTGATTTTCATGTGGGAACCTCTCCACTTAAAAATTAGCCAAAAAAACCAAAACCAAAACCAAAACCAAAAAATCCCCAAAAAACAAACAAACAAACAAACAAACAAAAAATCCACAAAACATGTGGACCAAAAACAAAACAAAACAAAAACCATGGCAGAAGACAGGATTCAGCCAGTCTGGGATCTCTGATCCACTCTAACACAGCTAGGGAAACGGAGGACCAGAGGGAAGGGGCTGTCCAGGGTCACTGAGATGAGTCTACATGAGCAAAATGAGATTTGCAAAAAGGGAAAGGATATGTTTTCTCATTAAGAATCAAGATGTTACAGAAGAAAAGTGAATGTGTAGCTGTGTATCTATAAGTACGCATGTGTTCTCAGCTGTGTCCTGCATATAGTAGGTGCTCAGTAAACACCAGAGTGGGGAGGTTCGACTTTGTGGCTGATAATGTGGAGGCTGGCCAGCCCACCATGGGGCTGCCTAGGGTGACCTTGTTCCAAGCAAATCTTGGTCAATGTCTCTTTTTTTAAATGGACCATCCTGGGCTGCCCCTGTGCCCCAGGGATAATCTATGAATACTCACGCTGAACAGGCCAATGCCTGAGTTCATCAAGTGGATCCAATCAGAGCTGCAAAGGAAGATGCCCTTGAGGATGGCCTCTCAGAGGCTCGCTCATTCATTCATTCATTCATTCAACAACTATTTAAGGAGCACCTACAACGTAGGGTTTGATTTATCCCATGAGGCTCCAGTTTGCAACCCCTGAACTCCCTTTGGGGTAGCAGGAGTGCTGTGGGATGTGTGGAGAAGGTGGGCAGAGGGGCAAAAGGCAGCTGGAGAGCTGTGCTTCCTGGCTGGGCTCATGGGGGTCAGTATCTGGGTTGACGGTCACTGCCACTGTCTTGGAGTCCTCCAGGATGGGCTGAGGGAATGGTGCTGGGCATGCTGTTCCCATGGCCAAGGTCAGCCTGTTCCAAGGCTGCTGCAAAACCACTCTTCTTTCCTTCCCTTTCTCTGATGTTTGGTCCCCAAAGCGGGACAGTCCAGACTAGGTCACCTTTCTGCACGTTCCAGAGTAGCCTTTACTCCATGCTCATACCCCAGAGGTTCGAAACACCCGGTGTTTTAAAGCAACCCACTGGTCACAAGGTGAGACAATGATTTACATGTTTACCTGATTTCATTAAAGTTGAGCATAAGTCGGTCATCTTTGGTGTAAAACTGGGCTTCTGAGCTGGCTTCCTGCAATGAGAGAAGCCCGTTTCTTTCAGGGATTGTGTCAAGCGGAGGGGGAGAAAGGCTCTTCCAGCTGATGTTGCCAACCTGATAGGATATTATCAGCTTGGGGCACTTCCATGAGGGGCTAATCTCTCTGAGGATGAAGGCAGTACATAGGAAAACAAGGTTGCCAGATGGGAAGAGAAGAGTGAAGATGACATTGTTTGAGCACCTGGATCCAGCTATTTTTGAAGCTAGACCATCTGGACTTCTCAGTTATATGAGCGAGTACAATTCCTTCTGTGCATGTGAATTAACTGTCTGCCCAGAGAGCCTAACTAATAAAGTCACAGAACCAGAGATGGGCCTCCAACTGGGTGACAAGAGTGGTGGAAACGGTTAGGAAAGCAAGAGGGGTGAACAGGAACAGTGAACAGGAGGGTCCCCCAGGTGGCTGCTCATGCCACAGATAGTTGAACTCACGATGCCCAGGGTAAAGAAGGGGTGGTGGGCTTCATTGGTGGCGAAGACTTCCAGCACGATCAACTGGACCACCTTGGCACTGCCCTGGTCCAGAAGGAGCTCTGGGGTCTGCCGGGTTAGGATCTTCACCATCTGTGTGGGCCCCAGCTGATTTGCAGCCTGGAAGGACATCAGATCCACGGGATGCCTCCCAAGTGCCTCACCATGGCCCACAGGCCCCATGTAGCCCCTGCAGCCTGGCCCCTGGCCCCCCTCCTGGCCTCCCTCCTTCCTCTCCTGCTCCAGCCACCGTCTCTCCAATCCTGGAGTGGATTTTTGTTGTCCCCATCTCACAGCCTTTGGTTTTGCTTCTCCCTCTGTCTGGCATACCCTTCTCTTCAGGGAAGCTCTCTCTCATTTGTGTTAGGCGCCCCCATAATGCCCGCACAACCCCTAGAATCTATCCTCTGTCATCACACTTGTAGCAGAAATCCCCTCTGTGTACTTGATCCAGGTCGCACTGCCCTGTTAGCCTGAAACCCTGTGAGGGCAGCAGATGCCAGTGCTGGAAGGAAACAGAGCAGTCCTACACGTATTTCACTCCCCAGGGGTCAGTCCTACACGTATTTCACTCCCCAGGGGTCAGTGGACAGACCACAGCAAGCACTGCAGACGGCAAGTGGACCAACCTGTTCACTGATCACCTTGATGTTTGACTTCAACCGGTGGGCCAGCTCAGGAAGCTGAGGGGAAGGCAGAGCAGGTCAGCCTGAGGGGAGAGGGGAGACGCACTTCCAGCTGCCCACTGCCCGGATCCCCAGGACCCCAGAAAAGCTGGGTGGGCCTGACTGTCCCTGGTGGAAACCAGCCCTTGTGTCAACTGCTGTGGGGGGTGGGGTCCTCACCGGCCTGGACTTTTACTGCAGGTTGTTGGTGGCTGTGGGTCTTGGGCAGCTCCCCGCTCCCCGAGGACATGGAGACGTGAGCCAATTCTTACTATAGTCATGAATGTGGTTGCCGGTGACCATTCCCCTTTTCTCATCATACTACCTTTGGGCCACCCCTTTCCCCCTCTGGGCCTCAGTTTCCCCATTGGTCACTCTAGAGGAGGTGGCACACTCCACTTGACTGGTGGTGGTTGTCTGCTGTACTGGGTTGATTCCGAGACCGTATCGGCATCTACGCTCACTAGTAAGGAGGATCCTGATTGATTAGTGATGTCTGCCATGGGTCCCACAGTGGACGGGGGGGCACGACTGCTATCCTTAGACCATTCACTATCTAAGATGCCCTTTGGCCCGTTATTTGGTAGAGGAAGCAGGTGTATCAGGTTCCAGAGGGCAGACATAGGACTGGCGCTGGATGTTACAAGGAAATTTGCAGCTTTAGAGCTCTATGTCAGAGGCAGGGTCTGAGAGGAGGGAGTGAGCTCTCTATTACTAGACGGATTTAAGCTGAGCCTGACAGGGGATTACTGCTCAGAGGCTTAGGGCAGTCCTTGAGCCCCCTTGATTCAGGAAATTCCCATGATGCCACAGAGGGGGCCCCATCCTCTCATGCTGAGACTTACCACATAGTCCAACAGGACTACGAGTTCCTCTGGAGGAAGCAAGGCGGTTATTGCAGCGTTCACCACATCCTGCCTCACAGTGAGGCTGAAGGGGGTGCTATCCAGGTAGGGCACCGTTAGGGAAATTGCAGACTTGTTGAACCACTTGGTCACGTCTCCATGGGAGTTCAACAACTTGGCCTAAGAAGACACAAAGCAGACAGTTGGCTGGGGACCTTAACTCCAAAAACTTACCCAGTAATGACCTAGAAGAAAATGACACCATTCAGCCTGTTTCCCTTTGTGCCTTTGCTGACAGGAAGCTTAGCCTGGAATTCAGTGCCTTCCCTGAGGTGATGAGTGATCTCACGTGGCCGGCAACATCTACTCCACCAGCACCCCTCAGTCTGATTTTTTAAAACCTAGATGTCTTCTTTGGCATTTAGGTTTTGACTTCTCATATACCTCACAAACCCTTTGGATGAAGGGAAAATTCAAAATTGCAACAAAATTGATGAAAATGTTTGATTGCTGCCATTTCCCAAAGGATCCATGAAAACTGGACTGGGTCTCCCGCTGTCCAGGTTCGCCTGGTCCTTCAGGGAGCCCAGCCCCAGTATAAGCGTGCGGCCCCACATTTCACAGAGTGCTGACAGTTTCTGGCTCCTGCTGCCTGCCAGGCCCTGTGCAGCCTCACTCTGTCTTCCCCTTGGTGACTAGGACTGTCTGCATTTACAGATGAGGAAACTGAAGCTCAGAGAAGTGACAGAACTTGCCCAAAGTTACACAGCCATGGAGTTGTGAAGCTGGGAGAGACACTCAGGTCTGTGTGATCTCCAGGGATGGGTCTTGATCCTGGACTCTAGTTTCAAGGTCGTCATATATTTGGGGTTTGGCAGGGGCTCGCCTGAGAGGAAGGCCAAGAGCCCCAGTGCATATGCTGGCCTCTGACTGGGGAAACCAGAGGCGGAGGCCAGATCACTGGGGCCGAAGCTCTGTGTGTCGCCCTTGGATTCCACCTGCTGGGGTTCCTCCATCAGGATGGTTTACATGGGACAGGTTCGGCCCTTTGAGTTCCTAAATCAGCCTGTGTGTCCTAACCGTGAGCGGTGTTTTCTCCCCTAAAACAGAACCCTGGTATCTGATCCTTGGCAGTCAGAGAAGGACAGTGGTGTCTCCACCTTCCTTTTGAGGTCCCATGACACTCACCCCCAGCTCGAGCTGGATGATATTACCATTGATGGTAGGAGACAGAAGGTCAAACTCCAGGCGGTCAGAGCCGAGGGAAACGGGCACTGCTCGGGGACAAGAAGAAAGTTCTGTGAGGGAGGAGGGCAGTATTGGATGGGGCGCTTTGGGGGCTGCTTTTGGCTGGAGCTGCATTATTGCCTGGGGGTTGGTAGGGAAGAGAAGGACTAATGATGTTGACAATGAGAATGATGATGAGAATGACATTTATTGAGCATCTGTCAAGCTCCACGTGCTGTATTAAACCTTTACACTTAGACTTTACATTTACTTAGTCTTCACAATAACCTTAGGGGGTGGGTCCTATTATTACCCTCATTTTACAGACGGAGAAACAGGCTCAGAAATGCAAAATGACTTGCTCAAGGTCATATTGTGAACAGATTTGAGCCCAGTTGGTCTGATGCCAAGGTCCTGGTTTGGAACAAGGCTGAACTATTGTTTATAACTCTCTACCTCCTCCAGGGGACCGTGATCTGCGCCCCTCACCAGGACAGAGTACCTGGTGCACGCCCATCTGTGCATTGGCTCGCTCGTGTTCGCCTGAGGATTCCCCACTTGGCCGCCAGGTGGCAGTGGTGTCTCACCTGCCCTGGCTCCTGGGCCGAGATTGGGGAGGGCTGGGGAGAGATAGGTTCAGGGACAGGCAGGGAGTGAATCCTTGGACCACCTGCTCCCCTGGGGAGACCTCCTGCCCTGCCCCTGAGGAGCACAGGAGCCAGACAGACTTCTGTTCGAGCCCCAGTAGCCTTGGCTACTCTATTCCTACCTCTGAACCTCAATTTTCTCATCTTAAAATAGGGGTAGATACCATAGTAATACCTGCCTCGTGGGTTGTGCAGGACTGGTCCCTATTTAAGTTGGCTCATATATGAATTGCACCAGACTTGGAACTTGCAGAAGTGGGTTCAAGCCTTCTCCTATCACTAATTTCCTCTGTGAACTTGGACAAATGACTTAGTTTCTCTGAGCCTCAGTTTTCTTCTCTGTGAAGTGGGGTAATGAGGGCTACTTCATGGAGTTATCTGAGACCCAGCCCAGTAGGAGCTCTTTGGGTGCTCACCGCATACTGATTCCATTCTCCTCTTCCCCTCTACCCTGGTCACCCTCTGAGTGAGCTTCTTCAGATCCCGAAATAGTGGATGGTAGCATTTTCTTCTTCCTGCTAATTCCCACTCTGATACCTCTGAGCACAGCACAGTTGTGAGGTCAGGGCAGAAGCCCGAGTCCGCCCAACCTTGCTACTCTTGGGGAGGGAGAAATGGTCTCCTTCCTGAGCACACATCTTGCATCTTCCCCTGTTTTCTCTTTTCTAATAGCCCACAGTAACTGCTGTCTCATCCACACACTCATTCGTTCATCCATTCAGTTCCTGTTTGTAAGCCCTCTGCTGTGCGGGCAGAGCGCCTATGTGCCTGGAACCTCCCTGGAAATAATCCTCACTAACAATCTTGTGATGTAGGGGTGTAGAAACCCCATTTTACAGATGAGGCAACTGAGGAGAAGGAGGTGGAGTGGCTTTCCCAAAGTGACCGAGCAAGTCAATGGCAGAGCTGGGATTTGAACTGGGAAATCTGACTCACATAGAAACTTGCACATAGTAGGTCCTTGTGAAGTCACAGATGTGGTGAATTCCTATCTGCTCATCTTTGGGAGGGATTCATGGATGCTCATTGCACTTGCTGCTGGGCTAAGTTGCTGCTCAGGCTTGACCTGGGAGGCCTCTCCTGGGCAGAGCCAGGGTGTGGAGACTGGCTCAGCAGTAAAGGAAAAAGGTGGGAGACAGCAGAGCACCTACCCCTCACCAGGTGCAGGAGGTCCGCATGCATGTCCTCAAAGGCCGCCTGGATCACGGGACACAGCTGCCACAACACAAATACAGAGGCTCCATGATCGGGGGGCTAGAACACAGCTCCACAGCGACCCGTGCCTGGCCCATCCAGCCTGAGCCCATGCGTCCATGGCCAGGCAGGCTTTTGTCCATGGGATCGAGGGCTTGGTGTTGTGTCTTAAAAATCTTAAAAAAAAACCCCCAAAACAACAACAACAAAAAACTCCGCCAGCCATCCCTGCTGTTCAGAGCCCACCCCGGCCCCTGGCGTCACCTGGGTTCTTTTGCAATGGTTTGTCCCTTACCCTATGCCCAGGGGGCATCTACCCGGCCAGCTGCCCTCCCCATCGGACTCCTTGTCCTGTTCACGAGAGCCCATGTTTTCCATAAGAGGGAAATGGAGAATGCATTTCTTCATTCACTGACTTAGTTGACTGAGTTCCTTCTGCACGTCAGACTCTAGAACGGGGCAGGCAAGGCAGACCCAGCCAGACTCGTGAACAATCTCTGTGCCTTTTGTGGGTTTTTAGCTCCAACACATCCCTTTGCCTACTGAGCTCTTCTTTCCCTAAAACTGCTAGCAGTTCTTAGCAGGGGGCTGATTCTTTTGCCTAGGAGATATTTGGAAATTTCTTGAGACACTTTTAGTTGTCACAACTTGGGGGAGGTGTTATTGGCATCTAGTGGCTAGAGGCCAGGGATGCCACTAAACACCCCACAGCGTGTAGGACAGCTCCCACAACAAGGAATTCTATGACGTGAATGTCGATAACGTGAAAGGTAAGAAACCCTGGCCTCACGTAATCCTGGCCTCGCCTGTTTTGCTTAAGGAGGAGGTTAAACCTCTGACTCACTTGCTCGTGGGACTCAAGAGTCTTGTTCTCCGACACCTGGGTGGCGTAGTTGGTTTTGGCTCAGCTCGTGATCTCAGGGTTGTGAGATCGAGCCCCATGTCGGGCTCAGCACTCAGCGTGGGTTCTAGCTGGGATTCTTTCTCCCTCCCCCTCAGCCCCTCCTGCTCATGCTCTCTCTCTCTCTCTCTCAAATAAATAAATCAATCTTAAAAAAAACACCCCAAAACCCAGAGTCTTGTTCTCTGCTCTAGGCAGCCCATTTTCTAGGTCAGTGTGCTGAGATTTTGTCATTTGTCTTAGATACAATATCCCCAGTGAAAGAATCTTCTGGTTAACCACCCACTGCTACTCTTGAGAAAGGACAGTGCACTTTGAGAAACTTTTTCTATGAAAGTTTTCTATGAGCAGTTAACTTTTTCTATGAAAAACCCATTCCCTGCCTCTAGCTGCTCTGCCAACCCAGAACCCAGGGTTGGAGGACTTGGGCTCGGAGACTCCCAGCATTCGCTCCCAAGGGCTAGCGTGTTCCTCATGGGAAAGGTGTTGCTGACAACCTTGGCATTGTTTCTCACAATTCCCCTTCTTTCACTTTCACCAGTGGCTCTCAACCCTGACTACACATTAGAATCCTCCAGGAAACCAGCTAGAATTCTCTGGGATACTAAGGCCCTGCCCAGCCCCATTACATTAGAATCTCCATCAGGATTTGTAAAAGCTTCCCCAGGTGGTTCTGATGTGCAGCTAGGGTTGGGACACACATATTTCCACTGAAAAGGGCTTTGGCATGTTCTAGATGGGTTCCTGACAGATTTAAACATGGTATGCCTTTTCCCTTCATTTCACGTAAAATATGCATATGACCATTGTATCAAATCCACTGACTCATGGTGGGAAACCGTGGTGATTAATGGAATGCCGGTTTTCTCATATCATTCATTATACTCATATACTTTCACCCTTAAAAACAGATATTCTTCAAACAGCATTTTTATGCTCTATTTTTTTTTTAAAGATTTCATCTATTTATTTGACAGAGAGAGAGACACACAGTGAGAGAGGGAACACAAGCAGGGGGAGTGGGAGAGGGAGAAGCAGGCTTCCGGCTGAGCAGGGAGCCCGATGCGGGGCTCGATCCCAGGAGCCTGGGATCATGACCTGAGCCGAAGGCAGATGCTTAACGACTGAGCCACCCAGGCGCCCTTTATGCTCTATTTTCTAGTGGAAAATACATTTTTTAGCTAGTGAAGTATGATGCCAATTAAAATATGATTTTGCTGGAGGCTGGGAAAACATTTCCAGCTGGGCCCTACTTTAAGAAACTCCCACCTTTAGGGGCACCTGGGTGGCTCAGTCGGTTAAGTGTCGGACTCTTGGTTTCAGCTCAGGTAGTGATCTTCAGGTTGGGAGATCGAGCCCTGCTTTGGGTTCCATGTGTACTGCGGAGTCTGCTTGAGTTTTTCTCTCTCCCTTTCCCCCTGCCACTCCCGACTGTGCTCTCACTTTCTTTCTCTCTCTAAAATAAATAAAGAAACTTCCATCTTTAAATAGAAAAGAAAATTCTTAAAAAATATCTCATGTAAGAAAAGACAAATTTTACAGAATTCTTCACTTTCAGATTCCTTTTAGAAGTCTCTCTGGAATGGTGTAGTAAAGTACTAATATGATGCCGCTATTATAATAATTATGAATACTATACAGTGGCATAGAACATAAGGAATATCAAATTATATTGATACTGAGTACAACCACTTACAAATATGAATGCATGTGGGTGGAGATTGGAAGGCATATATATACAAAAGAAAAAAATGGCTGCCAAGTTAAGGTGGAAGGATTATGGGCACTTTTCCTCCAAAGTCGTTTGAGTTATTATATCATCTTTTCAATTCAAAAAAGTTTTATTATAAAAAACATTAGTCATCTGACAAGGTGTTTCGAACCCCAGGAGGCCCACTGTGGTGAACCCATCTTGGAATTTACGGTGGAAATCAATGGTCAAAGTTATAGTTTTAGTTCCCCTGTGACATATAAGGGACATATAAATTGAGATTAACTTGTGTTTATTGACTCAGAGAAATAAATCCAGCAGGGCCTGGTGGGTGACCGGCCCCTGAAGACCGCAGGTTGATGTGAGACAGCGGTATGCTAGAGCCAGCTCGGAGGGCCAAGTGTTAAATTTTCAGGAATTTCTAGGCCATGTGGTAAACCCAGACAGTTTTAAAAATTAAATTATATAAACTTATGATAGGTAGCAAGTGCTACAAATCAGGGTTCCTTCCACTCAACCTCCCCAGAGCCAGTTGTTAATAATTTATCAGCACATCACTGTTCAAGGTCTCCTGGGTGACTTTTGGCCGTTCCATTACCTTTACCTCAATGATCGACTTAAAGAATGGTCAGGCCCAGAAGTTTCCCACTCAAGGAGATGCAACCCCCCCCTGCCCCCCCCCTCACCCCAGCACGAGCTCGCAGTTCCACCCCAGCCCCACAGGGGGAGCAACCTTTGCAGGCCGAGAGGCCCCGAGGCCACTCACCTGAGTTTTCACCAGCTTGGGCAGGGCTGGCGCCAGGAGGCTCATGACCGTGTGGGCTAAGGAGTTGACCAGGAAGGAGAGCCTTCCGGAGAGGAGAAGGGGAAAGCTATTAGGAAGGGTCAGAGATGACGCTGTTTTACAGAAGGGAAGACAGACTGCCCAGGGGAAGAAGATACTTGCTCAAGGTCACACAGCCTGTTCCAGAAAGGGCTGGGAGTGGAGCCCCAGCCAGGTGTGGATGGTGGCAGAGAGTTCTCAGGGAGTAGAAGCTGGGGGTTGTCTTTAGAAATGCGTGCTGGAGACTGGGACAACGGTGTTGGCCTTTCTCCCCATTGTCCCGATAAGGAGAAGGGCGGGGGGGGGGGAGCGCCGGGCCATGTTCTGAGTGCTTATGGCTGCAGCCGGAGCTGTAGCTCATCCCCTCACCGTGGCCTCCAAGCTGAGTCCCAGGGACGCAGCTCACCAGCAGCACAGGGACAGTAAATGAAGGTGATGCATTGGCTTGACTCCAAAGCATGTTTTTACCCAAAGCTCCACTCAGGCCTGCCTGAGGTGGTTTCGGGGGCCCTAGGAATGCGGCTCCTCTCCACCTTCAAATCTTTGCCCCACTTCCTGGCAGGATGCCTGAAATCCCACCATCCTTGTTTCTGCCCTTGATGGCTTGAACTTTCTTTGGCATCCCAGATTCCCTGAAAGGAGCCTCAGCTCAAGGGTCAGGAAGGATCAGTTCCTTTCTTTCTCTGGGCCTCAGTGTTCTCCGTCATCGCCTGGCTTCCCTCCCAGGCGTGCTGGGAGCCCGGCGGGAGGTGGCCACACTCACTTATGCAGCAGGCTGATGCGCAGGCTCCCCTGGCTGTTGGAGCAGCCGTCGAAGACGAGGTGGGTGTGGCCTCTCTCACCGGTGTTCACTCGGATGATGGCTTGTACTTCCGTTTCCATGTGTATCTCCACGATGGTCTTGATCAGGGGCCTGGGAGTGGATGTGCCCGCACTGTCTCAGCCCCAGGTCAGAGCAAACCTGCTGTCTATCTCAGTCTGCAGGTTCTCTCACCTCCCAGCTCCTCTGATGGCTTCTCCTCATCTCCCCCCGGGGTTCACCCCACCGGGTTCAGGTTTGGGATTCCTGTCCCGGTTTAAATCCTCTGCCTATGTCAACAGTTCCCACACTTATACCCAACTCCTTAGCCAGATGTCTTACAGGTGCCTCAAATTTAACACGTACAAAACCAAACTCTGGGGGCACGTGGGGGGCTCCGTCGATTAAGTGTCCGACTCTTGATTTCAGCTCAGGTCATGATCTCAGGGTTGGGCTCCGAGCTAGGCATGGAGCCTGCTTAAGATTCTCTTTCTCCCTCAGCTCCACCCCCCCGCTCCTGAGCACTTTCTCTCTCTCTCTCTAACACACACACACACACACACACACACACACACACACACACACTGAACTTAGGCTCCCTCCCCAGACCTGCTCCTCTCATGATCTTTCCCGTCTTGTTGCTGGCCTCTTCACCCTACCCAGGAAAAGCCCCTGGAGTCAGCCTTGACCTCTCTCTCTTTCTCTAGCATTCAATCCATCAGGAAATCCTGTTGCCTCTACCTACCTCTGAAACATATCAGAATCTGACCACTTCTCACCACCTTCCTGCCCCCAAACCTTGGTCCAAGTCATCTCCATCTCCCCCCAAATTATATCAGGTGCTTCTGGATGGCCTCTCTGCCTTCAAATGCAGCAGAGGGCTTCTTTAAAAGTTCAGTCATATCATGCCTCTCCTCTGCTCAGAACCTTCCATGGCTCCCATTTCACTCAGTAAAAGCCAAGTCTTCACCTTGGCCCACAAGGCCCCACAAGGATCTCACCCCCCACCATTCTCCCTCTCTCTCTCTATTCTCTTTGCCATTCTTTGGACAAAACAAGTGCCTCAGGGCAAAGGACTCTTGCCTCAGGAACTTTGCACATGCTCTTGCCTCTGCTTGGGACTCTCTTTATCAGATACCTGTGTGGAGAAAAGGGGCAATGTGTGAATGAACCTGTCCGGCTTGCTGTATCAGACTGAGGGGACACTCACGTGTTGAGTCCAGCCACCATGTCCAGGGGAATCCTGACCGCCAGCCCCTGGCCTTCATCCGAGGGTTCCACCTGCAGCTGCAGGATGTTGGCTGAGGTGATTTTCAGCCTGGATGGGACACGGGAGAGATGAGATTCATGCCTCATTCTCAACTTGATATCATCCCCAAACTGGCCCCTGACTCTTTCCTGTCTCCCCTGGTGACCAGCCAGGGGTGTCCAGCCAGCAGCTGGACCTGAGCCCTCTCCACTGACTCCTCCCCAGCATAGTATGGCCCCCAACCCTCCCTCCACCACTGCTAAAAAGGCTTCCATGGCTCCCTGCCTCTTAAGATGAATTCCAGATCCTTGGGCTGACGTGGAAGACCTTCTGTGACCGGCCCCACTGACCTCTCAGTTCCATACCTTGGGGTCTGAGTGACTCTCACCCCCCTGTGCCTTGCCTGGGCTGTTCCCAATCCCTGGAATGCCATTTTCTTCTTGTCTCCTGCTGAGCATGGAGTCACTGGCTCACCTGCCGCCTCCACTGAGAAGTGTCACTTTTCCCCTTCACTGTCCTTCCCCAGGCAACCTTCCTCTGGGGTCACCCTGTTAGGGTTCCTGTGTCGCTCTCTTATGGTTATTGTTAACTCCTCCGGGAGCTTCTGAGGGAGAGACTTTGACCCATTTTTCTTGGTCAGGCACAGAGTTGACACCAACTGATGCTTGTTGACTGGTCGATTTACCATGCCAAGTGCGTCCGGGGCAGAGGGGTGGGGAAGGAGCTAGCGCCCAGCTTGGTCCTGCTCCACTTACCAGATGATATGGTTGAGGATGGAGTTGACCACATTGCCTAGTATGGGGATGCCCCCGGCTGGCTTCTCCCGTATGGCGCTGAGCAGTGGCAGCTGCTGGAGGATGCCGATGGCATCGTGGTTGTTCAGCTTCTGTGTCAGCCCTGGAGGCAGATCCCAGAGATTAGGGGCCAGCAGGAGGGGCGAGACGGATGGCTTGGCAGTGGCTTCAGGCCTCAGGCCTAGAGGTGGCATCACCAAGGGCTGCCTGGACCCGGACATAAGGCCAGGGGACGGATGGCTCCATCCTGACCATCTACTGTGGACATGTGGTTTTGAGGATGTTGGTCCAGATAGGTCATTTGCACATAAGGACTAAGGTGGGGGCATAGGTGGGACCATTCACCCCTCTGAGCATTGCCAGCCTCTGTGGGAGCATTGGCCGGAATACGGGCATATGGGCCTGCATCCCTCCCACCAGCCCAGCAGCAAACTCTCTGGAGCCAAGAGGTAGGAAAGACACAAGGCTTTGTTGGGGACTGTTTTGCTGCCAAAACCCACTTGCTAACAACTCTCTGACACCCGCATCATATGGGCCTGTTGTCCAGAGAGCCTCGGGTGCTGAGCTGAGATAGAAGCCAGGAGTCCTGGGTTCTGGTCCCTGCTGGACTTTTCCCCTGGCAGCCAGAGCCCATTTGGCTTGTGTGAAGAGCAGGTCAGAAGTGCTGGGTGCTCCAGAAGCAGCTCTGGAAGCAGCCCTCAGCCTATGACCGAGGGGAATGGGTGTATAAATACCCCAGCTCCCTCAGCCCTCTGGCAGGATGACCCGGGTATGTGTCCTGCACTGTGTCCTAGAGTCCCCGTGTGTTGCTCCTTTCGTCTGCTCTGTGATAATGGAGGTGGGACTTGTAAATATTCCTCCTTTGCCAGCTGGCAAAATGTTAAGCCTTGTCATTGGAGGCTCTGGAGGGACATAAAGAAGGATGGGGCCCAGTGGAATCATGGAATTGAAGGGAGGATCTTAGAATCACGGAGTCTTGAGATCATAGGCACTCCCAGCCTTTACAACTCATCCACTTGAGTCTCACCCTAGAGCTGGGATCCCAGCTGTGCCTTGCACACTCCCAGTGATGGGGAACTCTCTCCCTCCTGTGGAGGGCTGTTCCACCTGCCCTCTTGCCTTATGGTGGTGAGGCCTGGGTGACCGAGATTTGCTTTTTTTTTAAGGGGGGCAGAGGGAGAAGGATGCCCCCCAAGACTTACTTTCTTTGATGATTTCTCGGCCGAGGCTAAGAACCGCAGGGGGACTGAGGGTGGCTCCAGCCAAAGTAGCTGCCAGCAAACCACAGAGGAGGGTGAAGGTGAATGGGCCAGCCATCTTTTTAGGGATCGGTGAGCAGCAGGTGGCAGGGGAAGGAACCTGGGGTGGTGAGCACAGGTGAGGGAACCTGTTAGCTGGGCAGAGAGGTCAAGGGCAGGCCCACCATGCCTGGTGACTTGGGGCACAAAGTCCAGAAGAGGCTGTTTAAGTGAAGTGGTTAAGAGTGTGGGCGGTGAGGGGCGCCTGGGTGGCTCAGTTGTTAGGTGTCTGCCTTTGGTTCAGGTCAGGATCCCAGGGTCCTGGGATCGAGCCCTGCATCGGGCTCCCTGCTCCGCGGGAAGCCTGCTTCTCCCTCTGCCTCTCCTCCTGCTTGTGTTCCCTCTCTTGCTGTCTCTCTCTGTCAAATAAATAAATAAAATCTTAAAAAAAAAAAAGAGTGTGGGCTTTGGAGCCAACCATTTGGGTCTGTGTCCTGCCTCTGCTGCTAGGTCTAGTTGTATGGCCTTGGACCAGCAGCTTAGCCTCGCTAGGCCTCAGTTTTCTCATCTGGCAAATGGGCATAATGAAGCAGTGCCCCACTTCATAGAGTCTGGCACTTAAAACCCTCCGTAGTCCAACCTCAGCCAACTTCACCTGCTTATTTCCCTCTTGCTCTATAAGGTTCCGATCATTCCAAACTGCTTGAAGTTCCCAGAACATACCCCATTCTGTCCTGTTGTCTGTGCCTTTGTCCTAACTCTTCCTGCTTCCTGTGGTGCTTTCCCCCTTCCTTATCTGCCTGCTGGACTCTTATTCATCCTTTAGAACTCTGCCCACACTTCCCTTTCTCTGTCAAGATTTCCCTCTCCTGCAGCCAGAGACCCTGGACCACACTTGGAGAAGTGTTGCCTTAGGGGCTGCTGTCTGCCCAGGACAGGACGTTTGGAGGCAGGAGGGAAATGTGTATTCAGGACACCAAGTGGCAGGAAAGCTGTTTGCCTGATACTAAGAGGCTTGAGAAGGAAAGAGGTGGTTTCTTAGAGCCGAGGAGAGAAAGGCAGAGAGAGGAAGGAGCCTGTGGGTGCCTCCTGGCAGAGGACCTTGGGGGATGCTGGCTCCTTGGCTGTTCTGTCCCTGCCGTGAGGCAGAGCATCAGCCCCTGTAAGCTGGTCCCCAGCTCTCCAGCTTACACCCTGGCTCAGCCTCCAAGCTCCAGGGAAGCTTCTGCCTCCTGTGGACTGTCCTGCTTGGAGGGAGGGAAGATGCTGAGCTGGAGATCTGAGCCCCTGCTTGGCTCAGCATGTGGGTTTCTTGTTGCCAAAGACAAACATGGCATCTGGATGACATGTGTCTCTCAGCAGGAGCATCATGAGCTCTCTGAGACACTTGCTATCGTGATTCAACATCTGTCTCCTTGACTGCGCTGTGAGCTCCAGGGGGGCATGTTGGGTCTAGCGGTTCCCCATTGTGTCCCAAGCACCTGCCATAGTGCCTGGCACACAGTGGGTGTTTAATAAATACATGGTTGCTGGATGAATGAATGAATGAATGAATGGCCTCTGGGAGCCCTGGAAGAATGGGAAATCTAAGCCTGCTACACTGAGCATGTCTGGGCCATGGGGACTGAGAGTGGAGGAGAACTATCATGGGCCTCAGGGTCAGATAGACCCGAGCTGGAGGCCTGCCTCTACCACTTGCTGTGTGATCTGGGGCAGATGACTTACGTTCTCTGAGCCTCAGTTTTTCCATCTGTAAAATAAGGGATAATTATAGTACTTATATCACAGGGTTCTGGGGAGGATTAAATGAGCCACAGGAGCTCAATGAGTGTTAGCTGTTATGATCACGACAGTTAGTATCACTAATACTGGGGTCAGAAGGAGCCACCTTGCAGTCAAAGCCAGAAAACAGGGGTAGTGCCCTGCGCCCTGCTCTTCTGCTCAGGAAGCCCCTCACCCCCACTCCATAGTCTTTCTCTTTCAAGCACCTTGACCCTGTTTGCCCTTCGTTATCTTTGCACACCACTCTGTCCTCTGATCAGAGCTGCTCAGGGAGCCAACCGTATGGTAGCATCGCCTCCTGGGGAAAAGTGTCTCCTCCCCAAATCCAAGCACCATATACACAATCACCATGTCATATCTTACCTCCTGGCCTTTGCTTATGCTGTCCCCTTTCCAATGGGATGCCTTTCTCTCTTCCTTTGTCCAGCCAACTTCTCCTTGGCTTCTCAACTGGCATGCCACCTCTTCCAGGAAGCTTTCCCTGACTGCCCTTTACCACAGTGTCCCTGGTCTTTTCTTGAACACAGCATGTACCACACTGGCCCATACTGGGAATAACCTGAGGCCCAGGCTAGTCTGATACTCTTCCTTGTCCCCATATTCACCCCAGCATGGGCTGGGCACAGAAAAATTGGTGTGTGCAGGGTGGGTTTATGTCATTGGGATCAGATCAGGGAAAGACTCAGCCAGTCCAATTCCTTCATCGCTGTTCTTTGGTCTTCTGGGCGGAGGCGGCTGAGCGCCTCTCTACCCCTGGTCCTGACCTCAGAGGGTCCTAGTGGACTAAGGGGGCTTACCTCAGGGCCAAGCCTCTGTCTTGCTCTTGACCTGACTGCAACAGGTGTCTCCAGCTTAGAACCTTCCGGGTGTCCTAGGCTTTCAGCCCCTTTCTTACACTTTTATCTGGACATGCCAGAGTCCTTAGTCTGCTCCTCTCCTCATCTGGACAGTGGATCTGGAAGTCTAGCCTTATATCCTGCACACCCCAGTCTGGGAAGTCACCCTTTGCATTTGGGGAGGACTTGGGCTGGGCTGAGGTCTCCAAGGTAAATATTTGTTGCTTCTGGTGAACCACATCCCTGCCTGGAGGCAGCTTCCTGGGGCTTGGAGAAAGGAGGGTCTGGGCCGGCAGGAGGGGTGGGCGGGGCATGGGGGCACGTGGCAGAGGAGCCAGACCGGGCACAGTGTGGCCTGTGGAAGGGGCTCCCTGCCTTCTGGACAGAGTCACTCCCAGGGGGACGCTGATGGGGACGGTAGCAGTGACGATGTATTAAGCACCTACAACATGGCAGGTGATGCTCCGGGCCTTACGTTGTTCATGTCAGTGGAGGCTCGTCCCCACCGGGATCAGGGTCATTATCCCAACGTTACCATGGAGGAACCCGCCTCGCATGGTCAGCAAATGGTGGAACCAGGATTCAAACCAGAACTTGGACTTCAAAACCTATCTGGGTTGTCTCTACAGCTTGGCAGATGCACAAGGTCCTGGGGACCATCTGGGTCCAAGTCCTAGCTCTACCCTTTGCATGCTGTGTGACTTGGGGCACATTCCCTGGCAATGCCTTCCCTAACCTTTCCAAGTCTCAGTTTTTCATCTGTGAAATGGGAATAGTGGTAGCACCTACCTGCCAGTGTGCTAAGAGGAGCACGGTGGACGTGCTTAGAGCGCAGGTCCCAGCACAGGGTATGTGCTCAATAAATGTGAGTGGTGGTTGTTGTTGTTATTACTGCTTGTAATAGCGTGGGCCTTTGCGGAGAGGTAATGATGATAGTTAGGTCCAGATAATTGACCCAGGGGAAGGAAGTGATAGCTTTGCCCGTCTCTTATTCCTAAATGCATCCAAAGATACACATCTCCATTAATTAATTCCCTCCAGAGAATAGGTTTGAATCCCATTTGGGTCGCTTTGCTGTGTGATCCTGGGCAAAGTACTTAACCTCTCTGGGCCTCAACGTCCTCATCTGTAAAATGGGGATAATCATAGCTGCTCCCTCAGAGGCTGCTGAGAGCATGAACTGAGGTGTGTGCTCACATAGCACTTAGCAAGTGCTTTTAGTCATTCGTTCTGCAATAATTAGTATCCACTTGGCCTTGCCTCTGCCTTCTGGAATCTCAGTGAATAGTTGTGGAACGAATGAGTAATGAGCCATGACTGTGAACCAAGGGAACAAATGAGCGGTCCCCTAGGACCCCCATCACCCCCCCGCCTGGGTGCAAGCCTTGCCTCTTTTAACTTGCACAAGTCACTCGGAGGTGTGTCAGCAGCCCTGGGTTCCCAAGGACATCTGAGGCTCAGAGAGGTGACCGGCTCGCTCCAGCTCCTGTAGCCAGGGCTGCCAGAGCTGGGACGTGGGTCCAATCTGTCTAGTCCCAAACATAAGCTCTTTACCACCCACTGTCCTTTCCCCCAGTGACTCCAGGTCAGTGTCCAGGGGGTCAGGGGAGGCAAACATGGCCTCTGGATATGATCTGGGGAGTCATCCTTGCTGCTCTGCTCCAGTCTAGAAGCTGGGCTTGTGGTTTAGAGCTGAGCGGTCCATTGCTGAATCCTGTCTCCACGTGCAGTGGGATAGGAGAGGGACAGTGAGTGCCCTGAGGCCCCTCGGTGTATGGCCTGGCCCTGGTCAGTCTCCCCTTCCTGGAGTTGTCAAGAGGAAAAAGGTGAGAGCATTTGCCATCTTGCCACGTGTACAAAATGTACCAAATGCCTGGGCGCCTGGGTGGCTCAGTCGTTAAGCGTCTGCCTTCGGCTCAGGTCATGATCCCAGGCTCCTGGGATCGAGCCCCACATCGGGCTCCCTGCTCGACGGGAAGCCTGCTTCTCCCTCTGCCACTCCCCCTGCTTGTGTTCCGTCTCTCGCTGTGTCTCTCTCTGTCAAATAAATAAATAAAATTTTTTTTTTAAAAAATGTACCAAACGCCTAAAGATGAGATGCTCTGGGGGGTGGGGAGGCCTCCTGGTAGGGAACTGCCAGTCCCTTGGGCACATCTCCAGAGAGGCGAATGCCCCCTCCTGGGCTCCCCAGCTGGTTAGGCCTGCTGCCCGGCGACAATGCCCCTCTGTGGGAGATCTGAGCCTGGTGCCAGGGCCTGGGCCTGCATCAGCTCCTGCTTCCTGCCGCTTGGCCCTGACAAGGGCCAACACGCACAACTGCTCTCTGTTGGCCTGGCACACCTTGGAACCCAGAGCCAGCGGAGCCCTGTCCTCAGTGGCCTTCAGTTGTCCCCATCAAGCTGCCGAGGGACTTTTTGTCCCACCCTTACGTCTTTCCAGCACCCAGGGCCTTGCTTGTGCTGTGTCCTATTTCTGGAATGCCTGGACCACTCCCCCGAAACATCCATCTTGCCCTGTCTGGGCAGCAGGTCAGGGGGTAGCCTCTGGAGTCTGACAGATGTGGTTCAATCCTTGTTCTTGGGTTCATCAACTGTGAGGTGGTGGGAAAATCGCTTTCTCTCTATGAGCCTCTGTTTCCTCAGGTATAAAACAGGACTGTTTTGAGGGTCACATAAGATAATGTGAAATACTTGGGACGTCAGAGGATTCAGTAAATGGTAAATTGCTACCATTATTATTGGAATATTAACATCACGGATCTTTAAGGCTTAATTCAGAAGGTACGGTCTGCATAAAGCTGCCTGACTCTGTCCTGATGTCTTTGTGCCCTCCTGGGGGCCCCCAAAGCACCAACTATTTACTCTCTTGGGGGTTTGGATCCTCCTCTGCCTTGAGAGATGTCCACTTTATCCATCCATCCATCCATGCATTCGTCAATCCATCCATGTATTCATTCATTCATTCCAGGCTCCTCACTGGTCTCCCGCTTTCCACCCTGAGTCCCGCCTACCAAAATCCACTTTCCACGCAACAGCCCAAGTTAACTTTAGAAACGTGACTCAGACTTTGTCACAGCTCTGCTTGTTAAAACCCTCCAAGGGCCCCTGTGGCTCTTGCATGAAAAGGCAAGCTCTACAAGGTCCTTCATGGTTGGCTGCTGCCTTCCTCTCAGCCCTCATCTCTCATCACTTTGCTCCTCTCTCCGCTCACTCCTCCCTCAGGGCCTTTGCACATGCTGAGCCTTCTCCCAGGAGAGTGCTCTTCTCCCAGCCTGGCTCCTTCTCATTCACCAAGTCTCAGCTTCAGTATCCCTTCTTTGGAAAGGTCTTTCCTGGCCACCCTTGCTAAAAGAGGGCTCTTCTTGTTCTTCTCTCTCACGGCCACGGATGGGGGTCCTCACTAGCACTCCAATCTGAAAACTCAAGTGTTGTCTGAGGCACCACGGTTCCACAGATCATGCCAAGAAGAGGGGCCGGACCACAGTGCAAGCGGATAGCCAAGAACTGGTTGTACTACCCTCGGGACTGCTATGTGGAGGTTTCTGACCCAGAGCAAGGTGATAAAGGATCATGGGCAAAGCCAGCTCCGCTGGCTCTGGGTTTATTTATTTTTTTTTTAAGTAAGCTCCGCACCGAGCACAGAGCCCAATGCGGGGCTTGAACTCATGACCCTGAGGTCAAAACCTGAGCTGAGATCAAGAGTGAGGTCAGACACCCAACTGACTGAGCCACTCAGGTGCCCTGTGAAGATATTTCGGACAAGACGGCTACAGCTGGGGTCCCTCCTCCCACTCTCCCAGTGATGAGAGCGGGGGTGTCTGCCCCTACTGCGGGCCTAGCGGGAGGGGGCTTTTCAGGGACTATTTAGGGGCTTGAGGGGTATGTCCTCTGGAGTTGGGGCATACAGTGGACTGGATTCTATCTTTTGCCTGAGAGAAAGAGGCTGATGAGCTGAAGTCATAGTGGGCAGAGCTGCTTCTGAGGAAAATGATGGCTCTGGACAGGGTCAAAGCTTGTGTGTATGTTTTTCCAAAGACCCTGCAGGACAGCGATCTCATCTGGGGCTGGTTTAAGTCCTTCACAACACCCTCTCCTGGGCAGGTGAGGAAAGGTTTCCAGAGAGCCAGGGGCTGGGGGTGGCACGCAGGGTGGTCAGCCATTGGAAGAGCTCTGCCCTCGTCTGGGGTTGCAGCTTGAGAGGCCTGGCAGGAAGGTTTGAAAATCCCCAGGAGGGTGCCCAGGAGAGCTCTAAACATTATTTGGCTCCCCAGAGACTAGAGAGCCATCTTGCAATATTACTAGCCAAGGGTGTGTGTGTGTGTGTGTGTGTGTGTGTGTGTGTGAGAGAGAGAGAGAGAAGGGGGGGGAGAGAGAATATGAGCATGAGCCTCTCCTCCCCTAAGCCAGTCCATAGAAGCCTTGGTTAGGGGTGGGGAGAAAGTGTGAAATCAAAGAGAGTTAATCAAGCCAGACACACAGACATGGCAAAGTGTCAAAGTAGAAGAGATCGCTCCCATTTTCCAGGTGCATGGAGTTCTTGAAGAAGGGAAGTAATGTATCCACGGTCCCACATCCATAAAAGGTGGAGTCAGGATTTGAACCCGGTTCTGACTGTGGAGCCTATGACCTGCCCCTTTGTCTCAGCCCACCCCATCTCCTGCAGCTGGGACAGGGGCATCCTTTTCTGAGAAGTCCATGGTCCTGTGGGTCTCTGAGGACATGCTGGACAGCTGAAAATCTGAAGGACTTTTGCTCTCTCAGAAGACAAGAAGGAAGCCTGCTTGAAGAATTCACTCAGGTGGGCTCAGGCCCTCGATTTAAAAAGACTCTTTGTTGGCACCAAAGATGCCACCAGAATGGCAGAAAGATTTCACCTCCGGTGCCAATTCTGTTGCTTAGAAATGGCCGTTGGAGTCCTCAAGGGTCTGGCCTCAGCAGAAGAGTGTGATAATTGAATGGCAACATCTGCCATGAGCCATACAGATGCTGCATCCTTGCTGCGTCCCGCCTGCATTGTTGTTGAAGATTTCGCATTCCCTTGCAAAGCATCAAAGAGCTAACAGAGTGGGGAGAAACTATCTAGACAACATGCAGTTTGCTAATGCTTTCGGACAAGTCAGTTCTTCTCTCTGGGCCTCAGTCTCCCCAACTGTTAGGTAAGGATGTTGGACTCCTCGATGCTGTGGGTCAGGCTGGCTCTGATGACCTTTGCTTACAGTGGAGGGAGTTCAGTAAATAAGCAGTGAGGAATGGCCTGTCCCCGAGGGCTCGTTTGTTCTCGGGAAGCCTCAGGCCCACTGACCCAGGGCCTGTGTAGGTTCTGCCTGAGGGAACTGTCCAGTGGCGCGGGCAGGATGGACTGTGAAGATGCCCAGACAGCATTCTGTATAACAGCCCTAAGGTGGGACCAAGCTTAAATGTCCAGCAACAGGGGACTCATCAAATAAATTGTGGGCCACCAGGCAGCTGTCACAAAATAATGTAGAGAAACCGAAGGCTCTTAGCAAGTGAAAAAAGGAAAGGTTCTTCTATTTTTAAGAAAAAAAAAATTTTTTTTCATCTAGAAAAAATACTGGAGGGAAACTCACCAAAAGGGGAACAATGCTTAGTTCTTGGAAGTGTCATCATAGGTGACTTATACCATTTTCTTTGTGTTTTCAGAATTGAAAAAGTTTTTACACTGAATGCATTTTTTGATCAGCAAACAGCCCCATGAAATGGCTTGAAAATGAGTAAATAAAGGTTGGGCAGAGAACAAGGTTATGGAGAGCGCTGGACTCCTTTCCCAGGGCCGCCCCCAGGCCCCGCTGCGCAGGCTTCCAGGGCAGCGGGGCATGGGCTGGCCGGCAAATGGGCAGAGAGGGCACTTCTGCAACAAAAGCCCAGTCATGCTGGTCCCGGAACCGCCACCACAGCCTCCTGAGCATAATCCCTCTTTTGTGGGACAGGAATAGGTTAGATTCAGTGCCAACATGCACTGGCTAAGCCAGACGTCTAGCTCTTTGGGGGAAACAAAGACCAGATATGCCCTGCCCTTGTAGGGCTCACAGTCAAGGTGGGGGTTGTGTGTGTGTCCTAGAGGGACAGAGAGGTCAGGCTTTGGGTCATGATCAGGGTCAACGCAGGCAGAGGGCCAAACACAGTGATTCACCGCCCCCCCCCCCCCGACTCTGGCAGCATGGGATAGGGTAGAGGTCAGCTAGATGTTGGTAAGTGCTCTAAGAAGGGGCAGCCCATGATGATAGTGCCGTAAGTGAGGTGAACCCAGGCCCACTGTGGCAAGTGTTGTGATGGAGGTCAGCCCAGAGCTTGTCATCTGGGCCGAGTGTGGGACACAGGCAAAGTGTGTCAAATGGTAGAGCAGGTAGGTGATCGGCGCTGCGATGGGGGTCCACAACCACCTAGTGTGGGACAGTTGCCAGTAGCCCAGAGGGCATGTGCTCTTTGACTAGGGAGGAGGGTAGATCAGAGAAGCCTTCATGGAAAGGGTGACATTTGATTTGGGCTTCAGGGAGAAGAGTAAGGGGCTGCGAATGAGGGCTGGGGGAGGGGAGCTTTCTGGGAGGAGAGGAAAAGAGGAGGTGGGTTTTGGAGAGTGAGTTTGGGGGCTCATTGAAGCGATGGAACAGAGAGTAGGTGGCAGGGAAGTGGGCTGGAGCCATTTGCACCAGAAACCTGACCATCGGTTGGAGGTGAAGTGGGGCTGGGGTCCTGGTAGCCCCTTGCACGCCCCAGCATGCCGCAGGCTGCAGGGGAGCCCCCCTCAAGGCAGGGGCCCAGTCCGGTCTGTGCTCTGAAACCAGGCCTCCAGGACCCTGCTTGTCTGAACGCCCTGGCCCCAGCTGTCCTGGGGTCTCCCTCTCTCTCTCTCTCACACACACCCCAAGTTGGTTTCTGTATGTCTTTGTCTCCTCTGTCTTTGTCCATCTCTTGTGTGCCACCTCAGAGGCCCAGGAGGGCGCTGGGGGAGCCCTGTGGAGAGCACAGGTGTTGGCGCTTTGAGAGGTGATACCCTGCTACACACGTGAGGCCTGTGGCCTCGGCCCAGTATGCATGAGGGCCCAATATGCCCTCATCACCGAGCTTGGCTCAGCTGTGGACGTTGAGAGGAACCCTCCCCGCCGACCATATCAGCACTCACTCCCTTTCCAGGCCCTGTTCTAGCCCCCTGTTAACTCTTTCCCCGCCCCCATGGCCGTGGGGCTGGGAAGCTGAGCTGGGACAGCTTGATGAACGCTTACTTCGATCAGAGCCAGGGCCGCGTGAGGGCGCTCTTAATACGAAGCTTTCTATTATGATTATTGTAGTTGTTGTTATGGACACCGTGTAGCTACACCTGGATAAAGGAAAAATCGAGTGGTTTTACAAGCTGGGGAACGTTATGAGAACTGTCCTTTGGAATTTCCATCTGTTCTTAGAAACAGGGTCTGGCTGTGTGTGTGGGGGGGGCTGGAAAATGCGGGTTTGCCTAGGAGATGGGGGTCCCTGAATCAGACCTCTGGGAGCAGCTGAATATGCAAAAGGGGGGCCTCGCTTTGGGGGGCTCAGAGGTTCAGCCTTTCTTTCCCCAAATGGTCATCGTCGGAGACTGAGTCTCAGGGGTGGCCAGGTCAGGAGGGTGGGGCAGACCCAGGGAGGCACCTACACCTGCAGCTGAAGACTTGCTGGGGCGGGGGGGAAGGGGCCTGTGCAGTTTAGGGGTCTGTCCTCAATATTTCTTCCTGACTCCCTCTCTGTACTAGCGCAGAACTGGCGGGACGGACAGACGCAGTCAGCCAGCAGGTCAGTTGGCCGGCAGCTAATTGTATTACACATTCTCTGTGTGTGGGCACGATTCTGGATGCTTTGGGCATAGCAGGGAGCAAACAGAATGCCCCCCTGCCTTCCCGGGCCTCACATTCTCCTGGGGAGAAAGAGTGTGAGCCAGAAACGGACAAGGAAATGTAAAAAACACAGCGCTCACTTGTCTCAGCCGCGAGGACAGAGAACAAAAAATAAATGCTGGAACTCTACCATCAGAGCATCGTGAGGGTTTGAGCGGCTTTAGTGTCCTGGGAACCTGATAGCCTCCCTCAGCACCACGCACGCGCGCGCGCGCACACACATACACGCAGGCGCACATGCGCCCCAGGCAACTCTCCCCTTGTTCAGCTTCCACATTTCACGTTTGACCTTGGACACAACTTGGGGGCCTAATGACATATGGGAGGAGGGGCTGCCTGAGGTATAGAATAGGCATGGTGCTCCCATTTCTGAGTGCGAGCCTCCAGCCAGCCCGATCACTACTACTCCCCTCATTGGACAGATAGGAAATGGCGGTGCAGGAAGGCAGGCTGACTTGCCCAAGGTCACACAGCTAGCAGGACCAGAGGCCGGGATCTGATCTCTGGTCCATCTGACAACGAACTTGTGCTCCATCTTTCCGCTGCCATCTCCCACACGCCTGTTGTCCGTGTCCTGTCCTCACCTGCCTGCCGTATCTGCCTTCACATGTTGCAGTGTCTGCCAAGGCCTACGATTCCTGTCTACTCAACATGCATTTTGGTAAGTGGAATCACGTTTGATTTTCTATTTCCTTTTTTTTTTTAAGATTTTATTTATTTATTTATTTGACAGAGAGAGAGAGAGAGACAACGAGAGAGGGAACACAAGCAGGGGGAGTGGGAGAGGGAGAAGCAGGCTTCCCGCGGAGTGGCGAGCCCAGGACCCGGGGATCATAACCTGAGCGGAAGGCAGACGCTTAACGAATGAGCCACCCAGGCGCCTCCGTGATTTTCTGTTTCTGACATGAAATGGTATAACCCTACCCAAAGTGCAAAAGCGACACTGCTTCCCATAAATCGGAGGTGACAACACGATGATAGGGCTACAGGGGATATTAATGGCTATAGTTAAGCTTATTGAGCACTCATGCACTCTTTGCTTGCATTATTAACCAGTTTTATAATTTAACGCCACGCCGATGCCTGCAGGTGGGCACTGTTTTATCCTTGTTTTTCGGATAAGGTTTGGATGAGTCCCCTTCAGAGAGGCGACATATTTTTTTCTAAAGTCACAGTGAAAACAAACAGAAACACGTTGTTGAACTCTGGCTCGCCATGCTGCCTGCTCAGGGCACCTGGGGAGAGTGCACAGTGGAGAGGTGTTGAAGGCATTCTAGCATTCTGCTGAGCCCTTGTATTGGAAGGATTGAGAACGACTAGGAAGGTGAATGACTTTCTCATTCCTGTTGATGGTGTGGGAGGCAGCCCAGCTTCTGGAAGACCTGCACCAAGCTATCGATCACATATCAAGAAGTGCTTTGGAGGGCTTTCTGAGTGTGGGCGAGCCAGATTACAAATGTCTTACCATGTGGCAGTTGTGTTCACTGGTACCAGTAGAGGCTCTAGAAGCCAAACGACGTGAATTCTTGAACATCTTTGCACATTTTCTGGACTCATAATCTCTCTGAACTGACAGTGTCTTGCTCTCTGCTTATCTCTACTTCCTGGGGCCTGGGAGGAGAGCGGGGGGAACCCATCGGGCACCTCACTCGAAGTCACCACGTGGATTAGGTTCCTGTGCTAACATTTACTCACTTAGTCACCCAGTCTCCAGGAGAGGGGAAAGGTGAACCAGCAGACCTGCCTGAAGGTGGGGGTATTACTGAACGGGAAAGGGATATTCAGGATGCACTCCCCGCACCTGCTTCCCACCCTGCTTCTCTGTACATTTGAACAATGTTTGCAGCATTTTTTTGCTCCTGGGAGAGGCCATTCCAGAGTTTCCTTGCACAAATAGGCTTCTGGCCTATTTCCACTCACTTTTCACTGCCTCCTGAGTCCCCTCCACCAACGGTGTCTCTGGCCTCCCTGCACGGCCTGGCCCCCTCAAATTTTCTGTCTGCAAGGTAGCCATAGTCAGACCCATCTTCCCTCCCCATAACATTTTCTTATGAAAGTTTTCTCTTCTTTCTTTTTTTTTTTTTAAGATTTTATTTATTTATCTGACAGAGAGAGAGCACAAGTAGGGGGAGTGGCAGACAGAGAGGGAGAAGCAGACTCCACTGAGCAGAGAGCCTGAAGTGGGTCTCAATCCCAGGACCCTGGGATCACGACCTGAGCTGAAGGCAGAAGGCAGACGCTTAACTGACTGAGCCACCCAGGTGCCCCAGCAAAGTTAGTTTTACAGGTAACACCATGTAAATCCTGCCCATCCATCTTATTTGTTTGATGCATTTCATAAGTTGCTGGTGTCAGTCCCCTTCCCACTAAGTAATTCAGCACGTATATCATTACCTGGAGTCCATTGTTTGTTTGTACAAGGGCTTTCAGTTAGGAGGAAGGCCAAGGTACTCCATTCTTTGGCCGTCCAGCACCTGGGTTCATCCAACACCTGCTGCTTCCTCCATGATGCCCAAGTTCAACCCAACAAGATCGAAGTTGTGTGCCGGTGGGGAAATGGGTGTCACATCTGTGCTAGCCCCAAGACTGGCTCCCTGGGTCTGTCTCCAAAAAGGTTGGTGATCACATCGCCGAGGGAGCTGGGGGCTAGAAGGATCTGAAGATTACATTGGAGCTGACTATTCAGAACAGACAGGCCCAGACTGAGAGGTACCTTCTGTCTCTGCCCCGATTTTCACAGACCTCAAGGAACCGTGCACACACAGAGAGAAGCAGAAAAACATTAAGTACATAGGAATATTACCTTTTTTTTTTTTTTTTGAGAGGGAGAGAGAGAGCATGTAAGCAGAGGGGGAGCAGCAGAAGGAGAGGGAGAGAGAGAATCTTAATCAGGCTCCACGCCCAGTGCAGAGCCTGATGTGGGGTTCAATCTCACGACCCTGAGATCATGACCTGAGCTGAAATCAAGAGTTGGACTTGTAACCGAATGAGCCACCCAGGGGCCCCAGTAGGAATATTACTTTTGGTTAGATTGTCAACATTGCCCAACAGATGTGGCACCAACTGTTAGCCAGAGAACTCTCTGGAACCAGTAAAGAGATCCTGGGGACTTCCCAGTCTGTGGGCTGCAATGGAAAACATTTCAGCATATAACGAAAAGCACAGATCTTAAATGTCCATTTACTGAGATTTGACAAATAAATATACCCGTATAACCCAAACCCCTATCATGATACAGAATTTCACCATCACCCCAAAAGGTTCCCTTATGCCCTGTAGCCAATTCCCCCTGAGCCCCCATGGGGGTAGGTTCTGATCTTTTTTTTTTTAATCACCTTAACTTACTTTTGTCTGTTCTTGGTCTTCATGTAAATGGAACATACAGTGTGTCCTCTACTGTGTCTCACTCAGCCTAACGTTGCTGATACTCAGCCACAGCCGCTGGCAGGCCATTCCTTTTTATGGATGCAACAAGACTGTATGAGTGTGCCACCTGTTTATTCCTTCGCCCTCCTGTTCAGCTGTTTCCAGTTCAGGATTATTATGAATACCATTTCTCTGGGACATTTTTTTCACTTCTTAAAAATGAAAGTAGAGTTGACATAGAATATCAGTTTCAGGTGTACAACATAGTGATTCAACATTTTTTTACATTACACAATGCTCACCACAAGTGTAGTTATCATTTTTCACCATACAAAGTTATTACAAGATTATTGACTCCTTTCCTTTTGCTGTAGCTTTTATCTCCGTGACTTACTTATTTTATAACTGTAAGTTTGTCCCTCTTAGTCCCCGTCACTTATTTTGCTTTTTGCTTATCTCTACTTCCTGGGGCCTGGGAGGGGAGCAGGGGGACCCATCGGGTACCTCGCTCGAAGTCACCCACGTGGATTAGGTTCCTGTGCTAACATTTACTCACTTAGTCACCCAGTCTCCAGGAGAGGGGAAAGGTGAACCAGCAGACCTGCCTGAAGGTGGGGGCATCACTGAACTGGAAGGGATATTCAGGATGCACCCCCCTCCCCCCACCTGCTTCCCACCCTGCTTCTCTGTACCTGCAGCATTTTTCGCTCCTGGGAGAGGCTACTCCAGAGTTTCCTTGCACAGAGGGCCTGGCTTCTGACCTATTTCCACTCATTCTTCACCTCTTGCCTCCTGAGTCCCCCCACCAACGGTGTCTCTGGCCTCCCTGCTCTCCCTGCACGGCCTGGCCTCACCTCTGGCCCCATCACTTCTTGCCTGGGGCAGTTGCAGCAGCCTCCTCGCTGGCCTCCCCGGGTTCGGCCTGGCCCCCTCAGATTTTCTGTCTGCAAGGTAGCCATAGCCAGACCCATCTTCCCTCCCCGTAACATTTGTACCCTTTACATTTCCGCCTGCAGTGTGTGAGAGTTCTGGTAGCTCCACCGTGGCACCAGCACGTGGTGCTGTCTGTCCTTTCACTTTAGTCTTTCTGGGGAGCGTGTCAACGCCATCTCTTCCTAGAGCGTGTCGCTGGCTGGGTATGGCTCTTGGGAGAAAGTCCGGCTCTCAGCCTCAGCTCTGAGTCCTCCAAGGTCTGGCCCCTCTCGGTCCAGCCTCCCCTTTCGTTTTCCTACTACGTTCACCTGAGCACGTGCTTTTCCTGCCTACAGCAGGTCAGTTCATTTTTCTCTGCTTTCACGTGGCTGCCTCTTCAGCCTAGAATGTGCTCCTGCCCTTGCTCATCTGATGACTTCCCAATGGTCTTTTTTTTTTTTTAAGATTTTATTTATTTATTTGACAGAGAGAGACAGAGAGAGAGGGAACACAAGCAGGGGTGTGGGAGAGGGAGAAGCAGTCTCCCCGCCGAGCAGGGAGCCCGATGTGGGGCTCAATCCCAGGACCCTGGGATCATGACCTGAGCCGAAGGCAGACGCTTAATGACTGAGCCAGGTGCCCCCGATGGTTCTTTTAGACTCACCATAGATGACCTTCCTGGACATCTCACTCAGAGGAAGTCATTTCCTCCCTGGGGCCATGCAGGTCCTCTCCCGCTGTTTCTCCTGCATCTCGGATCACCCCTATCTGTAACGAGCTTACCCTCTAGACTCGGAACCCCCTGAGACAGGACACCGTTCTGACTCCTTCCCGTGTTCTCGCATGCAGGGTGGAGGCTGTGCACACTAGGGGCTCGGGTGCATCTAGCAGTACAGAGGCAGCGGTGGCGACCGCGCATGCTCGCCCGTGCAGGTTCCCCCCCCCCCCCCCCCCCCCCCCCGTCCCCCCCCCCCCCCCCCCCCGCCCAGTGCCGCACAGCAGCTCGCTCGTTTCATCCTCATCGCAGCCCCACGAGGGAGCGGTGGGACCATCCCTGTGACACAGGCGAGAGAACAGAGGCCTAGGGAGGCCCGCAGGCTTGCCCCCAGAAACAGGCGGGATAGGAGGTGTCTGGGCATCTTCTTACCACTCAGGCATCTGCTCACACGGCCCCTCCTCTGGGCCTTCTTGCATTTTCTTCCTGCTCTCTCCACCCACAGCACCAGCTCTCTCCATTACATCCCCTCACCTTCTGGCCTTCAGAGCCCCCATCACAGCCTTCAGTGATCCTTTTTACTTATTCATTTATGTGCTGATCATCTGTTCCCCACCCTGGACGGTGAGCTCATGGGAACTGCAACTTTGTCACACTGTGTCACCCCAGCACACTGCCACACTGCGGGGCAGACAGGAGGGGCTCCATAAGTGCTGACTGAGAGTGGATCATGGATGCCAGTACCCACACTCTTTTTTTTTAAAGAATTATTTATTTATTTGAAAGAGAGAATGAGAGAGAGAGAGCACATGAGAGGGGGGAGGGTCAGAGGGAGAAGCAGACTCCCCGCCCAGCAGGGAGCCGGATGTGGGACTCGATCCCGGGACTCCAGGATCATGACCTGAGCCAAAGGCAGTCGCTTAACCAACTGAGCCACCCAGGCGTGCCCCGCACTCTTTTTTTTAAAAAAAATTAGGAAACAGATATTAAAAAAGATATATAGATACACTTAAAGATTTGTGCCTTTCATGCTGTAGAACTTTTATCTTAAAGTTAAAAAACATAAGCAAATGTTGAACTCTAGTTAATGAAATGAAGCCTGAAGTGTTGAAAGATAAAGTGAACTGCTATCTGCAATTTTCCTTGAAATGCATCAAAAATAAGATGCTTGGATGGATGGAAGGCTGGATAGACCGACAGGCGATAGGGCAAGCATAGTGAACTGTTAATTATTGAAACTAGGTGGTAGGTTTGTAGGTGCTTATGCAGGTATTTCAAATTTCAAACATTTGGATATTTTTACAGTAATGAAATATTGAGGGAAAAGTTCTACATGAACAGGGTAATATCCTATCAGCACAGAAGGATATTGAGTGAAGCACAGATATGTATATTCTCCTCTCCCTCAACCCACTTGACCCTGGAGCTTTACTCACCGTGAACACTTCCTTGTCTATCCTTCCAGAAGGAACTTCTCCTTTTACAATGATCGTAGAAGGATCAGATGACATTGTGTTTTGCATTGTCATTCTAAGTGCTCTCTACCCAGGCACGGCTGCTCCAGGATTCAGGGCGATCACTGTTATGGGCTAAATCGTGTTCCTCCTAAATTTGGAGACCGTGCCTTTAGATAGGTGATTAAGTTAAAATGAGGCCATTGGGCGGCCCCGACCCCATCTGACTGGTGTCCTTAGTGGCAGAGGTGATTAGGACACACACAGAGGTGTCAGGGGCACGTGTGCACAGAGGCACAACCATGTGAAGCAGCTGCAAGAAGGTGGCCATCTCCGAGACAAGGGGAGAGGCCTCGGGAGCAAACCAATCCAGCCTGCGCCTTGATCTTGGACTTCCAGCCTCCAGAACCTTGAGAAAGTGAATTTTGTGGCTTAGGCCCCCAAGTCTGTCGTATTTTGTTATGGTTGCCCTAGCGGACTGAGGTAGTCATCACTCAGGGGAAACTCACAATACTCACTAGAGGCCCTGACGTTGCCACCGCTGCTCTGAGGCCTTGACCGACATAGTCAGGCCTCTCTGCATAGTCCCCTCCTCTCCTCTCCATTCGAAATTGCCCTACCACTGGCCCAAGTGGCTGGCTGGTCACCTGAATGGACGCCACCATATCCGGAGCTCAGTGTTGGTCCCTGTTGTTGGCCGGTCGTGCGTTCAGTGGCAGTTAACTAGATCCGCCTCAGTGTCCCTGATCCTTAAGTCTTATTTCTTCCAGGTCCCTGACTAAGCTATTAAGTCACTTGCCTCAGCCCATGAGAATAAATATTCGGTCATTTTTCTCTTTTCTCAAAGTGGATGACCAAGTACGTAGCCTGCAGCTCATCCAAGGCCTTTGGAAGGGATTTCCTTCATTGGATTTCCTCTCATTGCTCTTCCAAGGGCACCCCTGAGCGGGGCTGTCATGGGCTCCGGTTTTTCTCTCCCCCATCAGCGGGTCTCGGGGAATGCCCCTATGACCAGAGGTGTGAACTGAGGGAGAAGTGTTGGTGCACCATGAGGAGGTGACACAGGTGACATGAGGGGTCTGGCTCATGCAGCTTACTTGTGCCCGCTGCGTCCTTGTAAGCCCCAACTAGACATACTGCTTCTATCCTTCTATCTGATGATGGATGGCTGTTGGTCCTGCCTGACTCTATGACTTGGTAGATAACGTGCTGAGGGCATGGTCAGTTCTGGTCTCCCAGTCACGTGATGCCTCTTCTCTACCAGGGCTCAGGAACATGCCAGGAGTTGTTCTTCTAATAGTATACAGATGGGGCCGAAGATGGCATGGCCTTGACCCTGAAATCTAGCGATCTTCTCTGTGACTCCCTTATTGGGGTTTGTCGGAAACTCCGCGCCGTATCTTTATCCCTCGCAGACACTTCTGGGACCGTGAAGCCTGCCGATCACATGGCTCCAGCAGTAGCGCAGCTGGAACTGCAGCTGGAACCGTGGCAGAGCCTGTTAGTGCTCCAGATCCCGCGCAAAGCTGGCACAAAGTAGATGCTCAATAAATTCCCGGCTGTGGGGGAATGAAGTACAGGACAGGAGTTAGAAATGCCTGTAGGGTATTTGTAGGACATGTGCCTGTAGGGTAAGGTTGCCAGAAAAAATACAGGAAGCCATTTAATTATGTTGGCCAGAAAAAAATACAAGTTTATTTAAATTTGAATTTTAGATGAATACTTTTTTAGTTTAAGTACATTTCTTGCAATATCTGGGATATGCTTATAAAAATTATTCATTGTTTATCTGAAATTCAAACTTAACTAGGTGTCTAGTGTTTTTTGTTTTTTTTTTTTGTTTTTTTTTTTTTTAAAGATTTTATTTATTTATTTGAGAGAGAGAGAATGAGAGATAGAGAGCACGAGAGGGAAGAGGGTCAGAGGGAGAAGCAGATTCCCCGCTGAGCAGGGAGCCCGATGTGGGACTCGATCCCGGGACTCCAGGATCATGACCTGAGCCGAAGGCAGTCGCCCAACCAACCGAGCCACCCAGGCGCCCGTGTTTTTTGTTTTTTGTTTTAAGAATTTAATTATTTATTTGGCAGAGAGAGAGCAGGAGAGCACAAGCAGTGGGAGTGGCAGAGGGAGAGGGAGAGGGAGAAGCAGGCCCCCTGTTGAGCAGGGAGCCCGACTCAGGGCTCCATCCCAGGACCCTGGGATCACAACCCGAGCTGAAGGCAGTCCAACCAACTGAGCCACCCAGGCGCCCCATATTGGTAAATCTGGCAACCCTACTTTAGGGACCACACATTTAATAGCATAGGACGGTTTGGTGTGACAGGGTTCGGGGAAATGGTGAATGCATTTACAGTCACACTCAGTTGGAGAGAAATCAGCATTTAAAGTAATTTAAAGTAAAAATGAAAAACAGTGTACCAGATTTGGCTGGAGGCTCGTGAATTTGGAACCCCTGGCAAAGGGGTTGGGCTCTAGAGTTCGACTGCTGGGATTAGAATCTTGGATCCACTGCTCACAAGCTCTATGATCTTGAGCCTTAGAGGTTCCATCTATGTAAGGATTAAATAAAATGTTGCATTGAAGGGGTTTAGCAAGGTGCTGAGTAAATGTTAATCTTCAAGATGACCGCTGGGTTGCTTTGCAGCAGCGCCTCCTAGTGGTCACAGGACATGTGTGCGAGGGCTGGTGCAAGGCTAGGATCCTGGGGCCTTCAGGTGATCCAGCAGCTAGGTTAGTCAGGCGCTGCAGGACGGGTCCCCAAGCTCCCTAGATTCCAGTCATTCACATTTCACCTCCACAACTTCTGCCACATATGAGCCACCATTACCTCTGTTTATTTAATGTTCCCCTTTAAATTGTCTCCCTACAAATTCTTTGATGCTCCCTTTAAGAGGGGGGGCTACTTCTCCCCAAGGGCGAATTTATCTAGAGAAGAGACAGAGCCTACAGAGCTAGACAGCCTGGGTTTGAATCCTGGCTCCAGGCTTACCAGCTGTGTGTCCTTGGGCAAGTGACTCCATCTCTGTGTCTCAGGCTTGGCATCTGTGAAGTTCAGCAATAACAACACAACCCTCCAGGGCTATTGGATTAACGAAATTAATCTACAATGAACGCTTAGAGCAGAGCCTGGCACAGAGTTGGGACTCAATACAAGCCCCCTGTTGTTCCTCCTGCCTCTCCTTGCAATGCCTGTGGGGGCCGTGGGATCGTGTGGGGGAGCGGAGTGGGCTGTGGGAGGAGGAGGTAGATGGGGAATGAGCGACCGCTCCTCTGATCTCCCGTCTGTGGGTCTGGCTGCCTTGCTCCTGCCCCAGCCCCACCTGTCCCCAGCTGGTGGCTTCAGGGATTGTGTTCAACTTCTCTGTGCCTCTGCAAAGGGAGGCCAGTCGTGACAGTACCTCCCTCACAGGGCTGTGTGGAGGATTAAAGAAGCGATTACAAGTCGAGCTGCAGTGGCAGAGGATATGAGCCAGAACTTCACCCTGAGCCTTCCTGAATTTCTGACCCACAGAAACCATGGAACATCATGAAATGAGTATTGCTATTTAAGCCACTTAATCTTGGGGTGGTATGTGACACAGAAATAGTAGCTAGAACATGAACATGAGGGGACGGCTTCAGACTATATTTTTGACAGAGAGCAGGGACAGGACTGAACGTGTGCCATTGTCCATCCCGAGGGAGTGCAGATGGCCTCCTAAGTGGTTATCTGATGAGGATGGAGAAGAACACATTTTCCAGATAAATAACTACATACAGAGCATCAGAGGCTGCATTCAACTGTTCTAGTAAAGCTGCTATGACCAGGAGGGTACTTGGCTTAGTTACTGGTAGTCCACCGTCATCTGCCATAAGCCACCTGGTTTGGCAGACTGGAGAGTTGAGATGGATGGAGGAAGCTTACTCTCCTTTGTCTTTCCTCCGGAATGAAACTAGAACCCTGGACACAGCGAATGAGGTGGCTCTCTGAGGAGTCTGAAAACTAAATGGTGGCAGGTGGACCGAGAAGGAAAGTCATCACTGAAAGAATGAGTGATCCACAGGTGAGTTTCCTGGGTTTTTATCCCTCCCATGTCTTTCATCCTGGACTCAAAAGCAGTGGATTTAAGCAGGATCCAGAGTCTCATAACATAGTGTTAAAAGCGTGTGGAGCAACAACACATTGGAGATGGATCCAATCTGAGTAAGAGCTGAAAGAAATGAACAGAGCCTCAGGGACCAGTGGGACTATAATAGGAGATCTACATTCATGCCATGAGAGTCTCAGAGAGAAAGAAGAATGGTGTGGGGAGTAAAATTTGAAGAAATAATTGTTGACAACTTTCAATGAAGTCTCACTTTCCAGATGGTGGTATGGGGAGCCCTGGGGGCCCATCCTCCAGGGAAACAAACATAACTGGTGAAAACTATAAAAAACCCAGACTTTCCATCTCAGCACCAACATGTAAAGAGCTTGGAGGTTGTCACTCCTATCCTCACAACAAGAAAAGGGCTCAACATGGACAATCAGCAACTGTCTTAGGCCTGTCGGAGGATCGAGGTTGTAGGGCAAACTACCTTCCGCAGGTCTGGAGAGATAGGTGAACACATAGAATTACAGCCAAGATCAGCTTACCGGAGGCAGAGGCTGCTGGGTAGGAACACATAAAGTGTAATTACGACAAATTGCCGAAGCCTGAGTGTAGACTAACTCCCAGTCTTAAGCTCTGTCTATCATTTTGACAGATGTCCTCGGAGAAGAAGCTGTTTATACCAGGTGAACTCTGAGTCAAGTCAAGACAGCCTCGAGAGTAGGATCTTCCAGGAAACTTAACAAGGCAGATCAAATAATGACAGTATTCAGGGAACGAGGCTTTGAAGTTGTTCCAGTACTCTTCTGCCTGTCTCCAGATGCTTCCAGGCTACTGATTTTCACCATGACTGTGTGGGCTTTGGGTTTTCAAGTCTTCTGTGGAGAGTGGGGGATGGGACTAGGGTAAACTAAAACACCACAAAGCTGTCTGTTCTTACCAAGATTCAATTTTTACTGAATTTTTATTCAGTTTTATTGAATAAACACACCCCAGATTGCTGCAAACCTTTGGTGAATTTCCAAGAGTTCTGAAAAAGCTGGTTCTAACAGTTCGGGGGCGGGGGCAGTTTTCTCATTGTTTTTCTGTAGGAGAGAATTTTCAGAGGTCTTTCATCTGCCATTGTCACTGACATCCTTCTAGAGAGTTTTTAAAATGTGAAAATGTTGTCACCGTTTAAAAGCCATGAATGTGTTCTGATTGACCTGGCTGCCTGTCCGACTATTTTGTATTTAGATTAATTAGTTAGGAACTGAGGTTGTTAGCAGAGGGGAAGACCCATCTGTGGGCCATAGGAAGAAGTCCAGGGGAGCAGTGGGAAAATGGTACTCAGAGACAGGCAGTGGATGTGTGTCCAGGAAGGAATGCAGTTTGGTGCCACGGTCAGAGGGTGGCAGGATCAGGGCTGATGATACGAGGCATGTGTGCCCTGTCCCTATTCAGCTTGATTCTTGGGACCTCAGCCAAGGGCGCCACACAGTATTGACCTAATGCCTGGACTCTCTTCAAAACCAGTCATGCCCTAATTGTTGTTTTCCAGTCTGGAAGGCCCTTCTGTGCTTCAGGTCGCCGACTAGGTAGACAGACATTCACAATGATCATTCAGCTGCTTATGAAATGTAACTATTCATCCCGAGCCCAAAGATATTCCACTTCTATGAACGTGGAAGGTGCTTCCTTCTGTCCCCGCACCAGAACACAGGAGCTGGTTTCCTACAAGAAACCCCATAGTTCTGAACTGTGGGACTGTCTTCCCACAATGCCAGGTTGGCTGGTGACCACAGTAGGTGGGGAGGGTGGTAGGTCTGGACAGGATGAGAGATGTTTGATAGGGGTTGAGAAACACCAACCTAAATCTGCTCATTCTCACAAGGTCAGTGGGGTCTCCCAGAGCACAAGGGACAAGGCTTTCTGTGACGTCTGGGATGTTTCAGTCCTTGATTTGTCTTTTTGTCATACTATAACTTGTGCAAGTCATTCACATATATATCCCAAGGCCTTGGTACCCTCATTTGTGGAGTGTAACAGTTGGGCTGGTCCTCTAAGGGTCTCAAACAATGATGGCATATTTAGTTTTTATTCAAGGGGACAACCTCCCCCAGCTTTGGGTAGCCCTGTTCTTTATTCTTGTCTCCAATTTTTCATAAATTTTATTTGCATTCAGTCTCAACTTCCTTTCATCCCTTCCTCTTCCTAAAAATCAGGCATCTTCCTCCAAAAATAGGACACTCATCCATGGCATCAATAACCTTATATGCTTCTCCATTGACCCTTCTCTATGTCTACGAGCAATGAACACCTTGCACCCGTTTGTCCTTCCTTCTACACTTCCTGTTTGTCATCTTTCTCATCCTCTTGCTGAGAAAACAGAAGTCAGTTTGAGTGGATGCCAGTGAGCAAAAGAGGAGTGGCAGGTGACCCGTGTATTCATCCGATTCCTGGATGTCTCCCCCTGGGTCTCCCAGGTACTTCCATGCAGCATGGCCACAGCTGAAGGCATCATCTTCCTGCTGGAATCAGCTCATCCTCCCACATCCCCAGTTACCTTCAGGCTCCCCCACCTGTGACATGGACAGCAACCTGCACCTCACCTATGCCCAGGTCCACTCCTGAACATCTCTCAGATCTGCCATTTCACTTCTTGTGTGGTGGACTTGCATATCATCATCTGCCTAGAGGGTTACATCTACCCCCAAGCCCTTGTCCACCCCTCCTAGGGACCCCAGAGCAGTCACTCGGAAATGCCCACTCATCTGAACATCTCCCTGTCCAGCTTAAGACCATCAGGTTCTACAGTGTAAGGTCAGAACTCGATTCTCTGGCTCCAACCACCCAGGCCAAGGCTCTTTCCGATTATTAGCCCTTGAATGAGGGTGAAGGATGACAAGGGCCCTGTGCAGAGAAAGAGCAACTTTATTTGGTGAGGAACATGGACTGTAACACATGCCTGGTGGGTGAAGGGGGAGAGCAGTTTCCTTGGAGGGAAGGCTGCTCTGGTCCCCAAATAGTGGCCGTGTCACTGTCCAGGACATGGGTCCACCTTCCGGGCAGAGAGTGGATTGAGCAGCAGGAAATGGTTCTGTTGGGAGAAGCCCCCGATCAGAATGGAGACTTGAGGTCACTGACTCTTGTTGGTATTGGCCCATCATCAAACCTGCCCTCCAGGGGCAGGGAGGGGGCTGAGACCTCAGGCTGGGGATCTTGTCTCTGCCCCAAGGGGAGCCCAGGCCCGGGGCCAGGGGGTTCTTTGTGCATATGTTTGAGTGAGTGTGTGTCTTTGTATCCACATGTCTGTGTGTGTGTGTGTCCGTGTGTCCGTGTGTGTGTGTCTGTCCGTGTGAGTGTGTGTCCGTGTGAGAGTGTGTCCGTGTGTGTGTGTCCGTCCGTGTGAGTGTGTGTCCGTGTGTGTGTGTGTGTGTGTCCGCGTGTGTGTATGTTCCCTCTGTAGCCGTGTGGTGGTGCTGCCTGTGTATGTCCACCTCTGTCAGCATCCCTGTAGACTGCTCCGTGCGTCTCTGCCGCTGTGTGACTGTTTACCTCCCTCTGTCCCGAGCCCTCTGTGGCCCCCTGCTAGGAGAAGAGCCGAAGCACCCAAATCCTGGGGATTGGGGAACAGTACTCACCAGTTCAACAGAGGCTGGGTCCCTTTCCTGGAAGGCTTAGACCTTGATGACAAATTCCAGCCCATGGATCAGTAAGTCTGGAAGATGCAGACCAGAATGATGATCTCAGTGTGCAGGAGTTGAGGGGTGTCCCACACTCCCCCTGAGGCTGGGGGCTGGGGCACGGGAACTCTGGTGATCCAACTAAGCTCAGGTGAAGCTTGGCAGGAGCAGGACCTCCCTCTACCAATCAGCTCAGCTGTTCTCAGTGTCGGGGCTGATGGGGAGGGGTGGGTAGGCAGGGCCCAGCCCTCAACATTATCTGGATAATTCAAGGCAAAAAAGAAACCCGAAATGGGGAGAGCTGAGGCTGGAAGGATCTAGCTCTCTCCTATGGTATGCAGGGACAGAGCTCCTTGGGGGAAATCACTGCTTCTGAAGAGGGAGAGAGGCCTTGGGAGGGGGGACTTACCAGCAATGGAATCCACCAAGGTGATGTCCAACTGGCTGAGAACGTCATTGACCAGAGGGCACACCTGAGCCAGGGGCAGAGAGAGGCACTGAGCAAAGCAGCACTTGGAGGGTGGCCCTGGGAGCAGCAGCAACCCCCAGAAGGATTCTCTGGGGGAGATTTTCTGTCATTCTTCTGTGTCTGAGAGTGTTTGGTTCTAAGTGGTATCACAGATGGATGCTTACACAGTGACATGGGCAGATGGAGAAATGGAAGGCATGTATGTGAAGTGCCCAGTCACACACCGAGCCAGTGTTCCCTGTGGGATGTGACACCTGTTTCTTTTTTTTTTTTTTTAAAGATTTTATTTATTTTTTGGCAGAGAGAGACAACGAGAGAGGGAACACAAGCAGGGGGAGTGGGGGAGGGAGAAGCAGGCTTCCCACAGAGCAGGGAGCCCGATGCGGGGCTCGATTCCAGGACCCTGGGACCATGACCTGAGCCGAAGGCAGACACCTAACGACTGAGCCACCCAGGCGCCCCTGGGATGTGACACCTGTTTCTAAATAGGGTGAGCTGAGGGGTGAGTTTCTGGGTGTAGGAGGCACCCAGGCATAGGCTAGAAGAGCGCCTGTCAACAGCCATAGTGGGGGGTGGACTGGGAGCTTCTTGGGGCTGGGTCCAGTCCGTTTCAGCTGTAGTGTGGACGTGCACAGGGCCTGGCCCAGGGCAGGACCCAATCAATGCATTTTGAAGGATGGAAAGAAGAAACATGGATAGATGAATCAGTGGACAGATAGACTGGTAGATGGAATATACGTATCAAACTGAGGAGTTCAGAAAAGCTTACTCCAGGGGCTTCTTTCAGCCTGAGAAGCTCTAAGACCCAAGGATCAGGAGCTGCCACGTTTACCCACTTACCTTGCCCTGTATCAGCTCAGGAAGGACTTCGGTCAAGATGCTGGTGAGACTGTTGACAAGGCTTTGAACAGGGAGGGGAGCAAATCTGAAAGAGAACATCCAGGGGGCAGTGCAGAGGCCTGGGGTTGGTATGGAAAAGCCTTTAGAGGGGCCACTGTGCCCACATCAGTCTCAGTACTAAATGACTGAAATGGGGCCTTGTCCACCCCCACCCTCATGCAGGCAAACACCAGGGGGCCTGTCCGAAGGGAGTGGCGCCCTACACAGTAGTGCACACTGTGGGCATGTGTAGAATAAACATTTAGTTCCAATATACAGTAGGTATTCAGTGAGACTTTGTAGAATCTGTAAGTGGATGAACAATGCTTAGTATGTAGTTGTCATGAGGACTCGAGATGATACATGGGAAACACATTATATGTATTGAGTAAACGTTAAACATGATGGGACGACTCCAGCATATTATGCGTGACTCACTGTCCCTTGTGACAGGTAACCGAAATAAGGAATCCAGGTAGGCTGCAGAGCTATTTTACCCCATACTGGGACAAAGCACTTTCACACCTATTATCTTAGTGGATTCACTCAAGAATGCAATGTATCTCCGTAATACAGTAATCTGAGTAAGCTGAGACGCTAGCTGGGGAAGCACTGTCCGAGTTCACACAAGAACTGCTCCACCTTTCCACGTGCCCCTCTGGTCAGTGGGCTTGAACTCAGATTTTTTATGGCCTTCGAGCATAAAACTGGTCAGCCCAACCTAAGAAGAGGTAAGTGGCTATTTACCCACCCACCCATCCATCCATCTTCCCTCCCTCCCGTTCACCTTTGCACCCTTCTACCCTCCCATTGTTCCGTCTTCCCAGTCACCCATCCTTCATCCCCTTAGTACCGTTTCTGGGCAGGAGAAGCCACCCCTCTGGCCTCACCCATTAAGCAGGGAGATTTGCAGGCTCCCAGGGGAGTGAGTGCAGTCACCAAGAACCAGGTGAGTCTTCCCCTGTTCGTTTTTCACAGATAGAATTTCTGCAGTGATGTTTAGCTTCACAGCCACCTTTAACAGACGTCCGGCCAGGGGCCTGCAGAGGAAAGTTTGCTGCATCTGCATCTGAGCTGAAGGCTCATGTCTGTCAGACTCCAGCACCCCCCTTCTGGCTACGCACGGTCCTCAGGGTGTCCTTTGGTGAGCCAACCCCCACCCCGCCGTGGGGCCCACTCACATATTCACATTGAGGGTTATGCCCAGAGGGATGGCAACATAGAGACGATGACCTTCGGGGCTCTGCACAAGGCCCAGTTCCAGCAGCTGGGGATTAGTGATCTTGATACTGCCCATGGAGCAACATTGGAGGGAGGAATATTAGTTCTTTCAGCCCCAGACCTAGAGACCACCTTTAACCCAATCCGACTCATCCCAGAGGAGGAGCTACCCATGCGGTGGGAAGGGGGAGACAGGAGGGGCATCTTGTGGCAACACGCGTCAGTGTTTCCCAACCTCTGCGCTGGGTCAGATCCTGATACACCCCGGCCCTCTCCTCATCTCAAGTCCCGGAGGTATGCCAGGGTGGAGGCTGTGTCTGGCTTCTATTTACACGCTGCATGCCAGCTCAGAGTCTTACAAAGAAGGGGCCTACTCCATACTGGTTGACTTTGTGGCGGGATGAGTGGGTAGGCAGATGCATGGGAGAGTCACTGGTTAGGTGGAAGAGAGGATGGACACACGGAGCGATGAACGAGTGGATGAGCGGATGAGGTATGGGCAAGTGGAGTGAGTCCCTCCCAAACATTTATGGGTAGGGACCACTTATCCTGCTATAACCTTCAGTGGCAGGTCAGTCAACAATGGTTACCATGGAGATCGAGGAGCAGGAAGTAGGAGAGAATGGAGAGAGGATGGAAGCGAGCCTCTTCCGTGAGCCGACCTCACAACCACTGTGCCAGGTGATTGCATTGCTTCCAGTCCTCCCAACAGTTTTTCTCTGTGAGCACCATGACCTCCATTTTACAGATGGAGAAACCAAGCCCGGAGAGATTGAGTGCCCTGTGCCTGTCACCCAGCAGGCACGCGGTGCATTTGGAAATCAAAGTCAAGGCTATCTGTCTGTCTTCAAGTCAGGGGCAAGCACCTGGGTGGGTAGGAGCCTTGGAAATGGCTTTGATCCAGCCCTGTCAAGGACCCAGGCTTTGCCAGCTCCCTGGCATCAAGCTTCCCATTATTGCTACTTGCTTAGAGAGCTCTCAGGTGTCTCATGGGACATCCCACATCAGACCCTTCACTGGCCATTACATTGAGGATGTCATTCAGGAGAGTAGCTTGCACTTTCTCGCTTACATCAGAGGCCACCTGTGCTCTCCACAGGTGAGGAGAACAGAATTACCATGGTGCGGTGGAAAAGCCTTGGCTTTGGACTTAAGTAAATTAGAGTTCGGTCCCTGGCTCTGCATCACTCTAGTTGTGTGAGCACAGACACCTTTCTGTGCTTCAGTTTTGCCATCTGTAAATTGGAGATTATTAATTACACCTTAAAGCGTTGTCAGGATTATAGATGATGCCGGGGCCTCAAGATATGCTTCAGGACTGGGGGCAATCACTGGTTCACGAGGACTGGTGTTCCTTGCCAGGCTGTGGGAAGGGTCTCACACTGAGTCCTGGCCTCACGTTCAGACCACCCCTCTCCCTCCTCTAGGGCCACTGTGTGGGGCCCCCAGATCTCCATCAGAGGTTCTCCAGTGGGGGTGGGTACCAAGGCCTCTGACTACTCACTCAATGATATTGTTCGGGAGAGGGACCACTGAAGTCAATTTGCCAAGCAGGCCCCCAAGCAGGCCACCAGACGTGCCTCCTCCAGTGTTCAGGATGTCCAAGAGTGGAAGGTTTTCGAGAATGCCCAACAGACCCTCAGAGAGCAGGCCATTGCTGAGGGCTAAAAATGGGTATAAGGGTGGATCCTTGGGGGTCAGATCTGATAATTCCAGATCCTCAGCCCCTCTCCCAGTCATCCCTGTCTCCCTCCCCACACTGAACGGTTGGGTGGACACACAGAGACACACACACACACATACCTGAAAGAGGTTGTTACACACTCTCACTTACCATCCGTTAAGCTTCCAGCAAGATCCGTGGGGCTTAGGTCCTGGACTGGAGTCCCCTGCAAAAGCGGGGTCTGGTCCAGGGGCAAGGCGTCCAGCAGGGCTGTGGTCCGGGCCAGCAGCCCACAGAAGACAATGAGGCCCCCGATTTGAAACATCTTCTCTCTTGGTATCTGTGGACAGAGTCGTGGGTAGCATGGCTATCAGAGAGGAATTCATCTACCATCTGTCTGCCCCCGACCTCCAGAACTCCGGGAAGGGAATAACAATAGCTAAAGCTACTCAGCATTTCCCCTGGGCCAGGCATCAGGCTGAGCACTCCAGGCCCAGTAACTGATTTCATCATAACCGCCCCCTACGATGTGGGCACTCATCACCCGCATTGCACAGGTGAGGCAAGGGCAGTCTAGTGAGTTTAGGTGAATTTCCCCAAGATGGTAAGCACACAGTAGGGATAGGATTTGAAGCCAGATCTGTCTGACCCAGAGGCATCTGTTTAATTAAGTCACCATCACATTTACTCTCCATTCATCTGGGCTTGCTTGCAACGACCTGAATCATTGCCCCAAGTTTTCACTCTTCAGACAAAGCAAATGAAAAGGCTGAGGGACTGAACTGTTTTGCCACTATCCCCATTAAGTCTTTTGGCCTGGGTCTAGCCTGTGATGGTTTGTGGAAGCCCTTTTAAATCACAGATTTGATTAGAGGTCAGATGGCCATAGCCACCATCTCATCCAGACCAATGCTGGAGAAATCCTGGGGCCATTCAAAGTCCTTATTGCATAAGAAGAATCGGGGCCAGAGAGGGGTAGTGACTTTCCCAAGGTCACAGAGCAACTTGATGGCAGAGTTGTGGTTGGAGATAGGTCTCTGACCCCTCCAGGCATACACACTGTCTTTTCTATACCTTTCTCTTCTTCCTTAAGCTAACCTGAACAAAATTTGGGGGCCAACCTCTGACATCCGGCTACCTTTTGCACTGTTCCCTCCCAGGTATCACCAACCCTCTCCTAGGTCTATTTGGTAGCGAGCAAAGGTGCTGAAAGCTGCTTTGGGCAGAATTCCATCAGCTGGCTGATTCAGCCAAAGCCCCACTGTCACTGCTATGGCTGGCTGGAATTGAAAGGGCTTTTTGGTACAAAGAGCCCGTTGTGGTCTCTCTGGGGAGGTACACTTAGATTGCGTTCTCTGAATCTCTTTTGGACAACAGACCTTGTATGAGTGCAATGGAAGCTGAGGACCCTTGTCCCAGAAAAATGCATCAAAAATGTACAAAACGGGGTGGGTTTTAGGAGGTTTGTGGATAATGGTCTCAATCCACAATGGTAACCTCAAGTTAAAACTCCCACCGTAGAGATTTGGATTTAGGGTAAGAAGAGCATGCTCATGAGGGAACCCTAACATGGGATTTCTGCAGCGTGCACCTGCAGCCTCATGCTCCCCATCCTCATCAAATCCCCTTTTCTGCGTTTCCACATTCAAACCTGACATCCATGGCACCCGGTCTCTCAGGGAAGCAGAGTGAATGGCCGTTCCCCCTCCCCCCGAAAATCCCTCTGAAAAAGACCCCTGATGAGCGATCCTAAATGCAGCCAGCCAGTGCCCACCCCACAGCAAGGAGCTCGGCAGCCCTACCACCCAGGGCGGCAGAGCGGGTGTGGGACAGGCAGGTCTCACCTGGGCTTCTCAGAGGTCCTGGTGGCTCTCCTGTTCGCCTCTTCCCTCTTCTGCTTGCTTCTGCGGAGGGGCTAGCATCTTTTATAGTGTGCAGATCAGGAAATGTGTGATCGGGTGATGGGTTTCTAGATAATTCAGAATTCTGTGGTCTGGTAGTGTCTTTCAAGGCTCTCCAAAGTAAATAATTGCCAATCACATTAGTAGGTAGGACAGTTAAGCCACTTGATGGACAAGTTAAACAGAGAAAAACTTGAGATGGGGATGTTACTCAAGACTTCATGGTTTTCCTGAGCAGGCCCAAGGCCGGGGGCCCATGCTCCGAGGCGGCCGGGCAGATCACGTTCGGAATGTGGGTCGAGGTGGCCTGTGGGAGCCCGGAAATGGGCTTCAGTCTCGTATTGAGGCTCTTTACCATTCCTGGTCCAATTCTTTTTCTCCATTTGGAGGATTCTTGCTCCCAAAGTGTCAGAAGATTCAAACTGCCTCTGACTTTCCTACATCGGGTGTCTCTTGCAGGACAGTTGTGTGCAGGGGGCTGTCCATCCTCATCAGAACCCTGGGAGGAAGGGCATGCTGCTCTCCCCCTTTGCAGAGCAGGACACGGAGCACAGCGGGGCAAGTGCCCAAAGACACAGGATGGGGTAGAGTCAGAACTTCTTGCATCGGACGATCATAGTGAAACATTGTCGACGGCCAACACTTGCCGAGCCCTTGCCGAATGCCAGCCTGGCTTTGTTTGCCACAGACGGCATCCCCACGAATCCTCCCAGGGGTGTGGGCTGGGAACGAGTACCCCTCTTTTACAAGGGGAAAACCGAGGCTTGTGGTGCAAGTAGACATGTCCAGGTGCGCACAGCGGGCCTGGGGCCAAAGCCTTCACACTGCCTGCAGTCTGTTCTCCGAATCACTGTGCCAGGACATGAAGACACCTTCTGTACACTCATTGCCCATTTTGCTTTCTTGCATGTCGTGATCCCATGAAATTTCACATTTATACCCTGGAAAAGTCTTTCCAGGTTGCCAGGCCTGAAGGATGCTGTGGCATCCTGGTCTCTATTTTACCCTTTCTTCTTCCTTTCCCCACATGAAGTAATTAATAAGCCATTTGTCCCCACTGCTCAGGCCTTTGAACCCATTTCGCAGATGAAACCATTGAGACATGGAGAGGTCAAGGTCTGAGACTGGCGAGAGCAGCTAAACCTAACACCTTATGAGTAAAAGCAGAAAGAGGAAGAGGAGATGCATATTTATTGAGCACCTACTATATGCCAGGTGCTCTCCCTATCTGACTCTCATCTTTGTTGGGAGTGGTTGGTGTCGTTGCCCTTCAAATATCAGATGTGCAGACTGAGGTTCAGAGAGGGGGACATCTTCCCAGGGATACACAGGAAGTGAATGGTGGAGTCAAAACTCACCTCTGTGTCTCACGCCCGTGTAATCGATGAGCATGCTGCCCTCCCTCGTGCCAGGCCTTCACTGGAACTGCTCTCCTTCCTGTTGGAGTCTGGCTGGTGCCTCCAAGGGGCTCGTGCCATGGCTTTGAACTCACTTACCTGTTGAAAGACTCTCTAGACTCCCACAGCTTGTGTGTTGTCAGCCATCCTCAAAGGGGCCTCATTTTTTTGTTATCTTGGTACAACTCTTATGGGTTCGTTTGGATTGCTACTATCTTTGTGGGGAAGCTGAGGCCGATAAGTGGAGGGACTGACTGAAGTTTGTGCAGCTAATTTCTGGACAGCTAACAGCCTCTGGTTTGAAGCCAGGAGGCTGCACGTGTATTATGGCAGAGAGGGGATGGGTCTGGGTGCAGATTGCCCTGATTCAAATCCCGTGACTCCGGGCAAGTGACTCTAATCCCTTGAACTTTAGTTTCCTCATCTGTACAATAGGAGGAAAATATCTACCTCGCTGGGCTGTGGGGGGATGAGGTCTGGGGAGCAGGCATGAATCTCAGTTCATAATCTTAAGTGTCTATGTTTTTCTTTCTCATGTATCTGTAGCTTAGTTACCATTTCAAATGCCCAGTTTGCTGGGTAGCAGAAACTTCCCCATTTTCCTCTGGGGTTTTAGTTCTGTCCCAGGGGCTTCAAATGTATCAAGGCATCTGAAGGAGGCTGCCCTGTCCCTATTTTGACTGGAAATGGAGAGACATCCACTTGCTGTCTGGCCCCCCCTTACTGCTGGGATACTGTGCCTCTCTCCTGTCTAAGGCTCCCTTAGATTTAGCATTTACTTCCTACTCCTTGTTGGACTCAGAATTGTTCTGCTGTTTCTCAATTCCTTGGGCCTCAGGCTGGACTGTAGTGACCCCAGCCCATCTCCCTGGACCCCCTAGACCCTCCAGTTAGCATTCTCTCCCTGGGGTCTTGCCACCTCTCGTGGCTCTGGAAGGGGACATGGGCACAGGTGCCCTCCGTTCTTGAATCCAGCACACCGACTTGGGGTTTCTGATGTCCCTCCTCTCCTGCCAAGTTTTGCCTGGGGAGTAGCAAGGGCACCAGGCACTTTTCAGAACCTACTGGAACTATGTTCTCTTCAGTGTCTCTTGGACTTGCACACTCCTCCAACCTAATATGGAGAATGTTCTAGTTTTGGGGGCAGGATATATATATATATATATATGCTATTTTATGCTCTGAGTTTTGAAATAAAGAAACACAGGTTTAAAATTCTTTAAAAAAAAAACAGGGGCGCCTGGGTGGCTTAGTCGGTTAAGCGTCTGCCTTCGGGCTCAGGCCATGATCCCAGGGTCCTGGGATCGAGCCCCACATCGGGCTCCTTGCTCTGCGGGAAGCCTGCTTCTCCCTCTCCCACTCCCCCCACTTGTGTTCCCTCTCTTGCTATATCTCTCTGTCAGATAAATAAATAAAATCTTTAAAAAAAAAACCTAAGGAAAATTGGCTCTTTCCCCTTTTGGTGTGTAGTTCTGTGACTCTTAACACATGTATAGTTTCACGTAGCTGCCATAAGAATCGGATATAGAGCAGCTCCGTAACTCCGCAGACGCCCTCGCGCTGCCCTTTGGTTGTCACACTCTCCCTGCACCCACTGGCAACCACTGATTTGCTCTCTGTCACTACCTTTCCCTCGAAGACCCAGGCTTTGGAAACTCTTTGCTTCTGCCGCAGTGGTCCTTCCTTGCAACCACAGGAGCTGCATGTCCCACTGCCCTGAGGAGGGCAAGGGGCCCGTGGGGCATCCAGAGACACGAAAGGTCACGCTGCTAATGTTTCAAGACCACCGTTTCCACCTTGATGAGGGCAGTGCCTTCCCAAAGTGTTTCTCAGAAACTGTAGGTGGTGCCCTTTGCGTCCTATATCTTGGTGGTGTGTTGGTTCTGGGTTCTGTTGCCCGAGAGCAAGATCAGGTCGGGGGGCTGCGTTGGGGGGGTAATCTTCAGGTGGCCTTGGAAACCCCAGTGGTTTTGTTGCAGGGCAGAGGCAAAAAGGGTTCACGGGGAGCTGGGTGCCCCAACTTTGATGAGAAAATAATTCTTTTTTTCTTGATTTTTTTTTTATTAGTTTCAGAGGTAGAATTTAATGATTTCATCAGTTGCATGCAACACCCAGTGCTCATTCCATCACGTCCCCCCGCCAGTGCCCATCACCCAGCCGCCCCATCCCTCCACCCCACTCCCCTCCAGCAACCCTCAGTTTGTTTCCTAGAGTTCATATGGTTGGTCTCCCTGTTTTCATCTTATTTTAGTTTTCCTTCCCTTTCCCTGTGTTCATCTGTTTTGTTTCTTACATTCCACATATGGGTGAAATCATATGGTATTTGTCTTTCTCTGACTTATTTCGCTTAGCATAGTACCCTCTAGCTCCATCTATGTCATTGCAAATGGCAAGAGAGAAAATATATTTTCTTAAGCAGAGTTTGCTTAAGTCCCATTTACCTCGGAGATGAATTTCCCACCTACATTTGCAGCTAATGATAGTAATAGTTTTTTTATGAGCCCCTAGAGCTCTATACCATCTCTATACCATGCAGAACAACCCTGTGGAGGCACTGAGGCTCAGGGAAGACAGTGACCTGCCCAGGGTCAGCCCAGCTAGGAAAAGGTGAAGTCAGACCGTCATCCTGGGCTGTCCAGCTTCAGTGCTCTTAACTTTGCGAGTAAGTTTATGTCACAGAATCTTCAGAAAGTTCCTGCTCATGTTCTCTGGAGCCTTCCCATCCCTGTGACGTCAGATTGCCCTGAGTCCCAAGCCCAGCTCTGCTGAGGCCTCGGCAAGATGCTTTTCCTTCTTGCAGCCTCAATTCCCTCGCCTACAACGTGGGGCTGATGGCACCCACCCCCGGGGCTGTGGAGAGGGCTAAGCTGGAAACAAATGTAGCTTGCAGCCCAGTGCCTGGTGCAGAATCAGAACTCCCTAAAGGAAGGGCATAGAAGTTAAAAGGCATGGACAGGTGGGGCCTGGAGCAAGCTTTTGGGCACTTGGGGCTGAATTTCTGCTTAAATCCCCCCCAGACCCCAGCTCTGGTATTATAATAGAAGCCCATTGTGCAACAAGCTCTGCTGGGAGAAAACATGATGATTCCATGGCTCTATGAACCTCAAAACAAAAATAGAATTCTGAGAAACCCAAGGAGTCCCCTTGAGGAAGGAGGCCCCTGAGTCACCCTCTGAAGGGTCAGGAGGAAGGCAGACAAAAGCTGCCTTCAGCAAGGGGCCAGGCAACCTCACTGGAAGATGGAGCCCAGCCCTCCTATGTTTGCTCTTAGAATCGTGAGCTAGAACCGCCCCCACCCCCACTCAAGGCTGTCAAGGGGAATCCTCTGTGTGAGAACATGGGCGTTTAGGGTTGCAAATCCCCAACGAAGCATTTCGGATTAGGCGGTCTGAATTGAAAGAAGGAGACAGGAAAGGCGGTCTGAATTGAAAGAAGGAGACAGGAGGCTCTCTCGCCCTATTCTCATCTCTGAGCTGTTGACACTTCCTTGTTTGCACTTGTCAATCCAGCCGATGGCCTCTGTCATCGGTTTCCCCTCAGTGTGTATGCGCGTGTGTTGGGGGGGCGGGGGGGTTAGGAGGAAGGGAGGGAGGACCAGAGGGCGGATCCACAGGGGCCAAGCCTGGGCTCTGGAGTTTGGCTGCCTGAGCGCAGTTGGCTTGATCATTTCCTTGCTGTGTGATGTTGGGCTAGGGGCTTTCTCTCTCTGAGCCTCGGGGTCCTCCTCCATGGATTTGCTATGAGGATTTGATGAGACGCTGAACAGAAGCTCTGAGCACCAAGCTTGGTACATGCCCGTGCTTATTATGTGTGTGCTACTACGACTAATATGTATGTGTTATTTCCCCTTGATTTCTCAGCATGCTTTGCCTCCTTTTGGGAATAGGGTGGGAATCAATATTTAAGAACTGAATAGTCATTAATCAGATAATTAACAATGATTTAAATGACTTTTCATAAGCATTTCCCATGGACCTGGTGCATGCTAAACATATTGCAAATGTTTTTTCATATACTCCTACAAACATCCTGCATGGTCAATACTTTTTTTTAAAAGATTTTATCTATTTATTTGTCAGAGAGAGAGAGCTAGAGCACAAGCAGGGGGAGTGGCAGGCAGAGGGAGAAGCAGGCTCCCCGCCGAGCAGAGAACCAGATGCGGGACTCGATCCCAGAACCCTGGGATCATGACCTGAGCCAAAGGCAGACGCTTAACGACTGAGCCACCCAGGCATCCTGTGGTAAATATTTTTTATTTAAAAAATGTGTATTAAAGTCTAACATATGTAAGAAAAATGCACATAGTGAACAGCTTAGTGAATTTTCACAAATTAAACACCCTCCCCACACCCAGCATCCAGATCAAGAAACAGACGTCTGCCTGGAGCCCCTCCTGGTCGCTAACGCTCTCCTCAGGGCTACGCACGGGCTTCACGTCGGATAGCACGGGTTCCTTTGCTGTTTTGGAGCTTCATATAAATGGGAGATGCAGCGTGTGCTCTTCCGTGCCTGGCTTTGTTATGTGCCTGAGATGCACCCACGTGGTCATGTGCTGTCATAGGTCATTTTCATGACCGCACAGCATTCCCCTGGGTGACTGTCCCACGGTATTTACCCACTCTTTTTTTTTTAAGATTTTATTTATTTATTTGACAGAGAGAGACACAGTGAGAGAGGGAACACAAGCAGGGGGAGTGGGAGAGGGAGAAGCAGGCCTCCCGCGCAGCAGGGAGTCCTATGTGGGGCTCGAACCCAGGACCCTGGGACCATGACCTGAGCCGAAGGCAGATGCTCAACGACTGAGCCACCCAGGCGCCCCTTACCCACTCTTTTGATGGGCATTCAGGGTTTTTACTCGGACTATTAGGACCACTGCTGCTATGAGCAGTCTTGTCCCATGTCCCCCAGTGTCTACGGGCGCATGCTTCTGTGGGGCGCCTGCCGGGGAGTGGCACTGCTAGGGCACAGGCCAGGCCTATGTGGCGCTTTTGTAGATGCCGCCACCCGGACTTGTAAAGTGGTGGTGCACCTTACCTCCCACCAGCGGTGTTAAGCCTCCTGTTGCTCCACATCCTGGAAGACCTCTATCCCCACTTTGCAGGTGATGGAGACCTGAAGGTAAAGTGCCTTGTCCCCAACACAGCCAGTGAGTCCTCAAACCAAATTCATCTACTACTTAACAACAGGCATTTGCTGAGCTCACACTCTGTGCCAGCCCCATGGGGGCCCGTGGGGGCCAGGGGGTCAGCAGCCACTCTGAGGCACATGGTTCATACCCGCATGTGACTTCTCATTGGGCTGAATCGAATTTGAACTCAGATCTCTTCAGTGCGAACATTTATGCTTTTTGACTCTGTCATCCTTTCCCTGCACTCCTTTGGAGCCTGGCAAAGCACTTGGCACATAGTAGGTACTCAACAAATATGGGCCGAATGAATGAGGGAATGGGAAATCTCGACAGGGCCTTCCCCGCATTGATGAGCAAATCTCGAGATGGGCTTCTGGCTGCAAATTACAGGAAAACACAGTGTTTTTTCTGGTATTTCTAGGCTGATGAGCAAACCCAGGCATATTTAGTCTTAGCATGGACCTTCATCAAGTCTGACCTCTGGAACCCTAACCTCAGGGCCCAGGAAGAGGGTCCTCTGTACCCTTCAGAGTTAGAGTTTATTATGGGACAGGAAGGACTCCACAGGGCCTGTGGTAAGGGTTTTTGGGGGCAGTGGAAACCCCACTCTGAGGAAGACTTAAGGTCCCAAGGTGTGAAATCTCCTTCTGGATCAGTAGGTAGCCGGAGGATGCTCAAGCCTGGTACGCGGAGGGTCGGCTGGACTCATGGTTGTGTTCATGAGCAGAAGCCTGTTCTGTAAGGAGGAGAGGCAGGATCAGTCACCAGTGTGACGGTCCGTCCAGCCCCTGCAGGGGACTCTCATCCATCCATGCCAACCAGGGGCCAGTGCCTGAGGCACTTGCATTAAAATTCTTTCCAAATGATAAGTAGTTATACGCTTCTTCCTTTTACTAGACTGTGAGCTCCGTGAAGGTGGGGACTGTATCTATCTGCAAATGGTGGGTGGTCTCAGGTTTGGATTGGAGGCAGTGCTCCCTAAAGGACTGAGTGGTAATCTGGTAATCTGGAGGTTTGGGTGACTTGGCGGGGCACAGCCTGCTTGGTAGGGGTGCCCTCTGCTGTCCCAGCTCTCTCGGGGGACAGGAATGGTCGTCATCATATGGTCCCCTCTAAGTGTTCTCAGAGCACATGCAGACGCCCCTCAGTAGGCCTCACTGGGGGTTCCACTGGGGCGCCACTTTCATTGGCCAGTCCTGAGTCCTCCTCCCTGGCTGGATGCAGACACTCACCCATGAGGCTCTTCAGCAGTTTCACGTCCAGCTGTCTGAGGATTTCACCGATCAGAGGACACACCTGGGCCGGTGAGCACAGAGAGAAGGGTCAGGCCAGGGACTAGGAAGAGAAAACTAGATTTCCACAGGGAACCATAGCAAGAGCGGCTCCCTTGTACTGAGCGCCAACAGGATGCCATGCACAGCACTTTTTTGTCTGCCGGAATCCTCATGATGACTCTGTGAGATAGGGGTTGTGGTGATCCCCATGCTACAGATGGGGACACTGAGGCACAGGGAGGCTGAGTCACTTGCCAAGGACACACAGCCAGTAGATGACAAAACTGAAATTTTTAATGGAAATTTTTCAGGTCCTGAAGCCCAAGATTGGAAACTCTTTTCTGAATTGCCAGTATATACGTCCTGACCCTCAGACTCAAAGATACCCTGGGGGACAATATTTTTCTCAAACTTACCTGACTTTCCACTAGGTGTGGGATAACTTTTGCCAGGTTCCCCCTGAAGTTGCGGAGAAAATGTTTCATCTTTGGTGAGATATCTCTAGAAAGAGAAGTAGATGTACAGAACAGATGAATCCATGCAGTACCAATGCCAGATGCATTGAGTACACCTTACACAGTCATTTAATCCTCAGCCAGCCCTATATAAAAGGCACTGCCGTCAGCAGTGGTCGGAGGGGCAACTTCAGAGAGGTGATGTGACTTGCCTAAGGTCACACAGCCAGTAAGTGCTGAATAGATTAGAACCAGGTCATTAGAGTTCCAGAGTTCAGTCCTTCCCTTGCACTGTCCTAGCCATGAATGCCTGGCATGATTTAGGCATTTAGTGAACATCTGATGAATAAATGAATGGATACCCACTGAAGACCTAGCTGCTTTCAGCATTCTGGAATTACAGGGAGAAATCACACCCAAATCTTACCCTCAAGAGACTCATAGTCTGCTGACTTGATAGATATGGTCAGCCAGTATATAAATCTATTATCCTCTATTAATAAATGCACCTTATAAATAGCTCTATTTTTTTTTTTCTGTCTTGTTCACGACTGTATCCCTAGCATCAAGCATGCCATGTCTGGCTCATAGTACATTCTCAAACATTATTTGTTGAATGAATGAGTGATGAGGAGGAGTTCTAGAGAAGAAGGGAAGGGCATTCCAGGCAAAAGGATCAGCATGTTCAAAGGCACGGTGGCATGAAAATACATGGTGTGTTGATGGAGGGGTAGGTCCTTCAGTGGCACAAGAGGGCGAAGAACTACAGAGTGGGGCAAGTGGGAGGACAAGTGGGGTCCTGACTGACATCCAGGAGTTTGCTCTTCATTCAGAGGGTTTTGGAGAACCATTGGAGGGTTTGGAGCAGGAGCTAGGGAACATGACCACATTTCTGCGCTAGAAAGTTAATTCTGCTGCAGGGGGGAGAATGGAGTGAAGGAGGTGAGGTCTGAGTCTGAGAAAGCCAGCTTGGCTCCTGCAGTGGTCCAGGAAGAGGTCTAGGAGCCAGGGTAGTAGCTGTGGGGCTGGAGAAAGAGGAGTCAAGCAGGGGCTGCCAGTAGGTCATTGATGGGAACCAGTGAAGGTGGGCTGCAAGGCGTGGGGAAGAGGAAGAGCCACACACAAGGCTTGTGGCTCCTGGGAGGGTGGCTGGGCTATCACTGGGATGCCGACTCAGGAAGAGAAGTAGATCATGGGGAAAGGGTGAGATCTGTGTTGGGCTCATCCAGGAAGTGGTGGAGATGTGTGGCCACAGCTGAGGCTAGGCAGGAAGGGGCTCAGCCCAGGGGAGGGCTGCTGGGACCTTACTCGGTTAGGACTGTTGTGTAGATGCTGCTTGGCTCCACAGAGCAATTGCCTATCACCAGATGCCTCCGGCCAAACTCGTCTTTCTCCAGCCAGAACTCCACAGCGAGGTTCATGCATGCATGTGTCTTTATGATCTTGTTATTGAAAGGCCTGGGGATGAGAGAGAGAGAGGAGGAGGAGGGAAAGGGCAGGAGACAGAGAAGGAGGTGGAAACAGCCAACACAAAGGGAAGCGTGACTCTTTCAACAAACCAGCCCTGCCTGTGGACTCCTGAGGCCAGCCGGTGACCAAGGAGAAAATGCTATTAGGCAGAGTGACTTCTGGAAATCCTTTAGATAGACCAGCTTAGGGGCCTTTCAGTATTCAGAAGTGGAGAGTTCATCTTATTTAAAAAATCTGTACCGTTTAGCTGTGGTCTCCCTTTTCTTGGGGGCAGCTGATGATAAAGGATAGTCTGAACAGATGGAGGGAAGGTGATGATATAATTAAAGTGTTTCTGTCTCTCTTTTTTAAATCAGTGTAATGAACTCACATAGGTTTAAATGAGCAAATGACCGGGGATTGCCACCCACATTTCAGCTGAAGAAACTGGGACTCAGAGATGTGAAGTGACCTGCCCGAGGTCACACAGCAAGTGAGTTCAGAAACCAGGGTTTGAACCAGGTTGGAGTCAGACAGATCTAGGTTCCCCAGGTTGCCAAACTCCACCCTTCCCCCAACTCCCAGATTCCCACTGAGGAGGAACAGCACCCCACCGACCCTGCTGCTCTATGACTTACAGTCTCAAGTCAATGTCAAATTCAAGTAAGATGTTTGCTGAGAACCACTCCTTATGGAAAGACATCCGGATCCCACCGTAGTCTAACTGAATGTTGGTGATGTTGGCGCTACAGAAGGAAAGAGCAGAGGCCATTCAAGTGTGAGGGAGCTCAGATGTCAAGGCCTCAGGCTGACAAAAAAGACTGGCATGCTGTTTACGGAAAGGGCTTGGCCTTAGGTTTGGAGTCAGGTCCTTTTAAAGATGCTCAGAGGGTAAGAGCCACCTGCAGGAGCCCGGGGCTGTAAGTTGTCCCAGAGGGCCCTTCACAGCTCCACACAATGAACGTGTTCAGCCCGTAGCCAGCTGCAGACCCGGACTGGGGCTGTTCTCAGACCTGGCCACTGCCTCCTAGCACAGGGCCCCACAACCTGCCCAGGGGCCCAGGCCCAAGCCCCGGGAGTCTTCTTGGCCTTCTCTCCATCCCTCACCTTCACATTCAACCCATCAGTGAACCATGCTGGCTCTGCTTACAAAATATACCTGGAATTTGGCAACTTCCGACTCCTTCTGTCCCTTTCACCTGGACTAGGTCACTTTCACTTCTTGCCTGGAGATGCTCTAGTTTCTCTCTGGGCTCCTTGCCATGAACTTGGCCTCTCTACAAACTATTCTCCATGCGGCAGCCAATAGGCAGCCCTATTACTTAACATTCTCCCTGGGTTTCTCACTGCTCCTGGGATAAAAGCTGAACTCCATACCACGGCCCCTAAGACCTGCAGGGTCTGGCCTCACCTGCCTCCACAGCCACACCCTTGCTCACCCAGCCACAGAGGACTTTTTCTCTTTCTCAGACGCACCAGTCTCTTTCCTACCTCAGGGCCTTTGCACTTACTGCCCTTCTATGTCCCTCACGTGGTTTGCTTCCTTCTCTTCATTCTTCCTAGGGATTCTCTCTTTAGAAAGGTCTTCCTGATCAGCCCCTCACTCTTACCCCTTACCTTGCTAAAGTTGTCTTTATAACATTATCCCTCTACGTGAAATTAGTGATTTACTTTTGTGACTTAACGCACTAACTTGGATGTAAGATCCAAAAAGGCAGTGACCATATGTCCCATTCATAGCTGTATTCCAAGTACCCAGCCCAGATCCTGGTACACAGCAGGTGCGCAACAAATACTTGTAACAACTATTAAGGGAATGGAAGGAGGGAGGTGATTGTGGCTGCACACATCCAGGGAAACCCTGCTGGCAAGTACCAGTGCTCATTAGAATGGCGAGAGCTAGGGGCGGAATGAGTGAGAAGGGAGCTCAAGGGCGCGGCAGGCTGGAGCTGGGGTGCTGCCCTGGAGCAGCGGGGAGCCTGGGAGCTGAGGAGGCCCGGCCCTGCAGAGGAAGGAGTGGGACTGTAGGCGAGCAGCCGGGGCCAGCTCTGCTGGGTTAATCGGAGCACCCAATGCCTATGCATCTACTGTGTGCGACAGAGAAAGCTCCCAAGTCCCTGAGGCAGGGACAATTATTCCGCCCATTTCACTGATGAGGGCTTAAGGCTGAAGCTCAGAGACCTCAAACACCTTACCCAGAGTCACACAGCTATCAGGCAAGAGAGTGGGGTTCAAATGTCCGACGCTAGTCCTGGGTTCCTTTGGCACCCCAGACGTTTATCCAGGCTGTACTCTGGGCACCCATGTTATAGAGAGGGCTGGAGTGCTCCACCAAGGTTGGTGGCAGAACCGGGACTTAAATGCAGAAGCTTTATTCCTGGCTTTGCTTTAATTACCCTGTTATGCTGCCTCCCCAAATGACCCCTCATATTGGGCCCTCACTCATTCTTATATTGGGCCTTTTATCCTCTCCTTCCAATCTTCCTGCTTTCTCTCTTCACAGCCTCCATGCCCTGAGCTCTGCCCTCTGACCCAGAGCTTTCCAGAGAGTCCCAGGGCCAGCGATGGGGTTCAGGGGCTCACCTGCTTTCTTGCTGATGCTGGAGGCTCATGCTGCTTATTAGCCAGCCCACCATCCCTGGGGCCGTCTGCCCTGAGGCATTCAGACTGTCCATGAGGCGGAGGTTCTGGATTCGGCCCTCTGCGTTGTGCTTCATGAGGCCCTGGGCAATAACTGGAAATGGACAAGGGACCAATGACATTGCACAATGTCGTAGACAAGGTAGGGGGTTTGGAGTCAAGAGGCCTAGGTTGTGTGTGGGCTGGTGCATTTGCTTCTTGCTGAGTGATGGGTGCTTGTCACCCCCCAACTCCACTCTCTACATGGGAATCCACATGCCTTATCTGGGAAATGGCGCTTTGCAGGGCTGAGGCAACACCCCTGCAGAGGGTCTGGCAGGCAAGAGCTGCTCAAACGAGATATAATAGTGGAAAGCCCACCCGGTGCAGTTTCTGAGTCTGGACCACAGAGCCTAACGTACAGCATGTATGTCCCAGTGAATATTGCTTGAAGAGAACAACTATGAAGAGAATGAATATAATTTTTCCCACACTGTGCCCAGAATAAGCTGTAGGACTAAGCGGAACTACCAGCAGAAAAGAATGAATTCCAAAAAGGAAAGGGATTTTCAAGTGCTGGGCATGCTGAAATCCTGCCTCTCTTGGCGCTAGGATTGGGCCCAGCTCTGATGAACGTCCGAGCATACCACAGGACACATTTATTTCCCTGACTTGACCCTCCCTGTGATCAGAACCTACACTGCAGAGCAGCAGAAACCATGGTTCCTCCTCACTCCCCTCCCTCCAGCTCCCAGACCCCCTTTCATTATCCCATGTTTCTGTTGCCTGCCAATAAGAAAGTGTGTCTAGAGTCCTAGATCTGGGTTGAAATGCTACCACCTTTCTGGGTCTTGATTTCCTCATCTGTATAATGGGGACAATAATAATGCCCATCTCACAGGATTCTTGCGAGGAATATTGAGATAAGTTATCCAAAGATATTTGGATAAATATCATTTATCCATAAAAGAATGTTATTGAGCATCTATTGGGTATCAGGCCTTGTGGCCAAAGACACAAACCAATTTTCTGTCTAGTAAGAGAGACATACATTGACCAAATAGTTTCAAAGATAGAGTGATCCTATAGGTATGCCTAGAACTCTTAGTAGTTCTTGGTTAATGATAACAACACTTGGATAATTGTGAGCAGTACACACTAGTAGTTGCCAGTCCAATATCCATTTATCCACCTACCCATCCCTCCATCCATCCATCCATCTACCCATCCACCTACTGATCCATCCATCTATCCTCTGTCCAATATCCACCCATCTGTCTATCCATCCATCCACCCTCCCATCCATCTTCCATCTGTCCAAATATCCACCTGCCTATTCATCTGTCTATCCATCCTCCCCTTCATCCACCCTGTCATTCCCATCTGAACCCTGTCTTGATTCAGGCACTCTCTCCAATTCCTGGTCCAGATGAGGCCTTTGATTATCTGAGCCATCATTGCCCAGTGACTCTTTCAGGTTTAAAGTGGGCATGTGACCCAAGTTGGCCTTATCAGACTAAACGGAAGATCTTATGTTTCATGTTTGAGGGGAAGTTTCTTTATTTGTCTCCTCCTGGGAGGGAGCAAGCCAGTTTGTCGCTCTGTTGGTCACTGGCCACCATTTTCCTACCACACTGGGAACTAGCAGCCTGAGGATGAAACTGTGATGAGAGCAGAGCTAAAAAAAGATAAAATCCAGCTCTGGATGGCACCTTTGAGTTGCTGACTGACTCAGACCTGGAGTTTGTCCTGCCTATGAGTTTTGGTTATATGAAATAACGTTTTTTTTTTCATCATTTAGGCCATATTGAGTTGGGTTTTCTGTTCTGTGCAGCTAAGTGCCCTAACTGATATGAGAGGTGGTTATAGTGATAAATATATTCACAGTTGAAAAAGCACTTGGCACATGCTTCTTGTCATTTAAATCTCCAGGGCAGCCCCATGAAATAGCATTCCAACTACACCCATTATAACCATGAGGATGCATGGGCTCCCAAATACACATGAATGTGTTTCATAACCTAAATGGAATGGATAACTTTGTGGCAAACCATAAAATACCAAGTTGTGATGAGGGAAGTGGGAAACATTGATAATCTAAAAGATTTAAGAAATAGTAATTGAAGATTTCATTCCCCAAAAGTTTTTGATCTGTATGGTTTTGGGGAAGAGTTTGACCAAACTTTATATAAAGAGATAATTGTGAAAGAAAATAAAAAAGAAGAAGATGCCAAATTCATTTTATGAGCTAGTGTAACTTGCCAAGCTTCCAGAACAGTACAGGGAGGAAAGGTCCACGTCAATTTCATGTATGAAAAATCTGCTAAAGTCCTATAAAATTATTACCTAACAAACTGACTAGCCAGCCAATAGCACATTATAAAAATACATTACATTATAAAATATATTTTAATATGATACATTATAAATACATTCTAATACATTATAAAAATAGTACAGTATGGATATATCATCTAGTAAGTCACAAAAATATCATATTTATTCCAGAAATGCTGGGATGGGTTCAACAGACAAAAATCTACTAATACAATTTATCACATTAATGGTTTAGAGGAAAAAATGGAGTAATTTTTAGATGCAGAAAAACATTTGTTAAAAGCCAATACTAATTTATGATTAAGAAAAATTCAGAAAACCAGGACTACGGGGATTTCTTTAATATGATAAAAAAGATTTCAAAAATCTGAAAAACCTGAAAGATACACTAAGTTTCTAATGGGTGACCTCACATTGCAAAAATGTCAGTTCTCTCTAAATTAACAAATTCAGTGAAACCCAAATCAAATTTCCAGGTAATTTTTTTCTTTAAAGAACTCAGCACACTTTAAACAAAATTCAAGAAGATAAATCAGATAAAATCGCATTTTACAAAGATGTAGTATTTAAAATACTCTGCTGGTGGTGTAGAAATAGTTACACAGACACAGAATGCAGAGCCCCAAAGGGAATCCATGTGCTTGGGAACTTGATCTTTCAGAGATGGGTTGAGAAAACAGACTCCTTACACAGATGGAAGGTGAGGCTGGGGCCGTGACTTACATGCATAAGCAACATAAAGGTGGCCTCCAGATGGGTTAAGATCCTGAACGTGAAGGGTAAAACAATATAGCTATTAGGGAAAACAAAGTAGAAGATGCCTGGGGTAGAGACAAGGGTTTAAGACTCATCACACACAAACCATAGGATGAAATTTTGATGAGTTTGAAAATCTTCCTGTTTGGTGAAGGACCTACAAACAAAGTTGACGACAGTTTGGGAGAAATGTTAGCACTGGTTAAACCTGATGAAGGACCAGCATCAAGAATAAATTAACACTAGGGGCGCGTGGGTGGCTCAGTTGGTTAAGCAACTACCTTCGGCTCGGGTCATGATCCCAGGGTCCTGGGGTGGAGCCCCGCATGGGGCTCCCTGCTCAGCAGAGAGCCTGCTTCTCCCTCTCCCTCTGCCAGCCGTTCCCCCTGCTTGTGCTCGCTCTCTGTCAAGTAAATAAATAAAAGATCTTAAAAAAAAAAAAGAAGAAATGAACACTCAAATCAGAGAGGATAAAAAAATCCCCGGGAGGCAAAGAGAAACATGGACAAGAGGTAAGGACGGGGAGTCCTTCTAAGAAAAGAGAGACATAGCAGAGTGCACTCTCTGTGCACACACAGAAGGAAGGCCCATGTGAGGACACAGGGAGAGAGCAGAGAGACCCACAAGCCAGAAGGAAGAGAGGAGGGGTTTCGTCAGAAACCGACCCCGTGGGCGTCTTGATTTTGAGCTGCCAGCCTCCAGAACTGTGAGAAAAGAAATGTCTGTTGTTTGAGCCCCCCAGCCTGTGGTATCTTGCTGTGGCCACTGGAGTAGACTGAGGCAGACGGGTCCTGTCCAGTGTTGGGAAACAGGTGTGGGGAGACAGCTGTGCTCGTTTGTCGCTGGGGCGGGTAGAGACCAGCACAGCCCTTCTAGAGAGCAATCTGGCAGTCGTTAGTTAAATTGAATCTGTACCCACCCTAAGGCCCAGCGACCCGTTCACTTCTGGGTCTATCCGAGACATTCTTCCCTGGCTCCTCACAGGGCCACATGCAAGGATGTTCATCTCAGGGTAGCTTCTAATAGTGGGGAGTTAGAGACGACACAGGTGCCTGTCCTTAGGAAAATGGCCAAGCAGTGGTGAGTCCAATCTCATGGACTTCTCAGTACTAGCCTGAAGCAGCCGATGTCAACAGCACAGTGTCCAATGAAAACAGTAAAAACCAACAAGATCCATATGGCAGTATCATCTGTGCAAATCAAAACACTGTATATTGTATCAGGACATGAGCATATATAAACACATGCGTTAAACACACCGCAGGGCCTGCTGAGGAAGGGGGGTGGGAGTGAGAATAAGCGGTAAAGGGGAAAACAACAAAAAAACACAAGAGGGCCTTGCCATGATTCACTGTAATGATGACGTGCTGTGAACTGGCATATGATCAATTCAACCTCAGTTTTCAGTACTTGAGGTCTAAGAGAAAAAGGAAGAGAGAGAGTGACTGACCCGAGGTCACCCAGCAGGATGATGCCTTCCCCACCCACCCTGTGACCGTGGGCAGAGCACGGGCTGAGCTTACTTCTCGCCAGAGCTGGTTTGCTGTCCATGTGGGTCTTGGTCAGGCCACGCCAGGGCTGCTTGTGCAGTGCTGAGGGCACGGACAGCAAGCTGAGGAGGACCAGGAGCCTCCAGATTGGACACATCTTGGGTTCTGGGACCTGCGGGTGTCAAGAAGGGTCAGATGGTACCCAGGAGGGTGGTTACAGGGTTGGCTGCCTGAATGAGTGGACTCATAGTTTTCTGTCGGAGGACGACACCAGGGTCAGCCCTGAGCATGCCGTGGGCGGGGGGGTGTCGTGATGGGCTCTGGCAGCTGCTGCTGGGCTTTGCTCACATGGTGAGGGCAGCAGGTGGAACCCTGGGGGGAGGGCCAGGGACCCAGAGGGAGGCCGTGTTGCTTGGAGACGCCCAGTAGAGCCCACTGTTGGGTCATCCAGCAGCAGTCCTCTCCTTGACCCCGCACAGGCTGGGTGGTGGGGATCCTTGGGGATCCTACAGTAAATGAATGAGGATGGCTAATTTCAGGCTTTCCAATTGGACTAGGACTTTCTTTTTTTTTTTTTTTTAAGATTTTATTTATTTATTTGACAGAGAGAGACACACAGAGAGAGGGAACACAAGCAGGGGGAGTGGAAGAGGGAGAAGCAGGCTTCCCGCGGAGCAGGGAGCCCGATGTGGGGCTCGATCCCAGGACCCTGGGACCATGGCCTGAGCTGAAGGCAGACGCTTAACGACTGAGCCACCCAGGCACCCCTAGGACTTTCTTAAGGGCAAGATCATTCGCAGTGCCTACTGTGATGCTTGCTTGCCAGAAATTAGTGTTAATGAAAGTTTGTTGAGTGACTAAATGACTGAATACATGAATGAGTGAGAATAGTTGATCTCTGAACCACCTACCAAATTATATAAGTTTCTGTAGGGCAGGGTGTGAGTCAAATTAATCCTCAAGTGTCCAGTGCCTCCCATGTTTACTGCACTGTAGTTAGCAATAAATGTTTGTTAAATGATATGAACGAACGAATGAATGAATGAATGAACAGTTGGATGGATGGTTTATGGATAAGATTTACAGGAGGTAGACAGAGAGCCTTGAAGCCAAAGCATTAGGTTTACTTCATTGCTCTGGAGTTGGAGGTCAGAGAAACTTCGGTTCAAATCCCCCTGTCCTCACCATCTCAAGAAATGGTGCCACAGTCCATCCAGTTGCTCTGGCCTCAGCCCTTGGCGTTCCTCTGGACTCTTCTTCCCTCATTGCCCACAGCCCATCTGTCAGAAAATCCTGCCAACACTTCCAGAATCTGACCACGTCCAGCAGCTCCTTCTCAGCCACCCTCACATTGGCCTGGATTACTCTGGGGTGTCCCTACCTGATTTTGTGGCTTTCTCCCTTGCCCGCCTACCGTCTCTTTTGTACACAACAGCCTGTACAGTCATTTTTTTAAAAAGATTTATCTATTTTTATTTGAGGTGGGTGGAGGGGCAGAGGGAGAGGAAAGGAAGAGAATCTCAAGCCCACACCCTGCTGAGCGCAGAGCCCAGTGGAGGGCTCGATCTCACAATCCTGAGATCATGACCTGAGCCAAAACCAAGAATCAGACGCTTAACCAGCTGAGCCACCGCAGTGCCCCCTGCAAGATCACTTTAAGATGTTAATCAGACCAGGGCCCTCCTCCGCTCCAAATTCTCTAAAGTTTCCCACTGCAGCCGCACAGGCCTCGGGGGGTCTGGGCCCCACAGTTCAGCCGTTCAGCTGCTGGGAGCTCTGAGACAAAAGGCACTCTTCACTCCCTGTGCTCTCCTCTCTGGCGGTAGGGAATGTGCAGGGTCCTTTGCAGAGCTCACAAAGCCCTGGGGCCATCCTTGGGCACCTCGCATCCAGTTTTGTAAGAGATCATAAGGAAAGCATTAATTCAGGGTGATGGCTTTCCGGAATTGACGTCCTTGAAGGGTTCACACTCCCCTTGGGGATGTTTGTAGAATATCAATTACCTCGAAATGTACTTTTCCAGTCTTCCTGGTCTTGTGTAACCAGTTGGGATTTTGTTATTTTTTGTCCAGAAAATTGGAGAAGAGTGGCCACTGTTGGGAGGAACAAACCTGTTGTCCCTGGCTCTTTGGAGGTCTGAACTGGGGAGTGGGGAGGGCCGTTAGTCCTGCCTCATCACAGGCTGTGGCTCTCAGGGCCACCGAGTCTACAGAGATGACGGGGTGGAGAGTGTAGACTTTTCCAAGCCTGGTGCAGGACAGGGGAGCAGGAAGGCACTGCTCAGGGGTGAGCTCTACAGTTCCTTGTCCTTGTGGTGCCCCTGCCCCTGTGGGGAGACTGCCAGTCTTCAACCATCCCTGCTGTGAGCACGGGATGGTGACGTGTGGTTGTGAAGGGGAGGCGGGAGGTGCTCTGTGAGGGCCCAGTGAGGGGAGACCTGAGCAGTGGGGAGAGGGTTATCAGAGAAATGACCTCCCCGAGGAGACGGAATTTGAGTGGACATTGAAGGGAAAGGTTAGCTGGTGTGGTGTCTCCATCCCCTCCAGCGCCCCCCACCCTGCCCCAATCCCCAGCAGCTACCTCCGAGGATGGTGGTGCTGACATTTATTTGGTGGGCCTCGTACACTGTGCTAAGCCTGCCCCACGGGTGATCTCATTCCACCCTCATAACACATGTGGGGGGGGCGGGAACCCAAAGGAAGCCAGCGGCCTGCGGAGCTCCCAGCCGGGATGAGGATGAGCTGCCACCCCAGCAGGCTCTCTGGCCCTCCCCTGAGTTGTGAGATGTTGTTTCCTTTGGAAGGTGGAGCTGCTGGATGCCCCAAAGCTCGTCTATTAGCCATGATCTTTACTATTTCAAAGAACTTTCTTTAGAACAAACTTCTTTACCTTTTTGGGGGGCATTTTGAAAAGTGATGAAAACTTTGGTTTGTTCAGAAAAACAAAATGTACCTATTTAAAAAATGTTGCTCATAGTAGCAGGATTTCCGTCATACTCCTAAGGTGTGCCCATCAACACCAGTTAAAACCTCTGCTCTCCTGGGTAATTGACTTTCAAGGAGTTTGACTTGGATAAAATTGTATTTATCCAGTCAACCATTACTTCCTGTGGGCCTACGATGTGCCAGGCCCTGTGCTTGGCTCTAGGCAATAACAGACACCCTGCTTCTCCAGCAACTTTTAGTCTGGCGAGAGAATCAGAACCAGACAAAATAAACAATACATGGAATAACTACAAATCGTATCAAAGGGAAGAAGTTGGGTGAGATTGAGAATAGGAGGGAGTCCACTTTGGGTGATGAGTAGGGAAGGTCTCTCAAGAAGGTGACATTTGAGCTGAGTCCAGGAGGAGATGGAGCCTACACTGAATGTAGATGGGGGAGGGTGTGTCTAGCAGACAGAACGGCAGGGGCAAAGGTCCTGGGGTGGGAAAAGTCTCAGCAGATTGGAGGAACAAAGGAAGATGGGTGTGGCTGCATCTACTGGGTCAGAAGTTGGTGCCCATGTGCCCAGGCTCCCACCCATGCCTCCAGGGAGGGGGTGTCCGGTGTGACAAGGAGGCAGGAGTTTCCCCTGGTTCACAAGGGCCAAGCAGGCTTTTGTACATGAGCACCCTCCTATAGCCGGGCGGAGGTGCCCCACCCTCCACCAACCCTACAAATCCCCACCCCCCTGCAGCTCCTTGGGCTCTAAGGCAGTTCCAGGTCCCCAGCCAAAGGCAGAGGCCCTGAAACTCCAGGGGGCAGCAGAATGGGTAGAAACAGAGTGGTGGAAGATTCCTGCACCTGATTCAGTAGCGGGGGGAGGCTGCTTTAGTTCACTGAGAATCACTCTTCTATGGAATGGAATTCATCATTCACGCAGGCATTCATTTATTCCATTTTCTTTTAGAAATATATGTTTTTAACAATCATAGAAGTCTAAAGACTGGAACTTTAACCCAAAGACAAACTTCCTTGAAAAGGGGGTGAGGGGTAGGAGGGGAGTGGGGTGCCTTCTGAATGGAATATCGGGCTTGACAAACGATGATGAGGTTCTGGGTTCTGGTGTGGCCTGAAGCAGGGAAGGGAAAGTGGAAAAGCTGGAGTTTCTGGGTACCTTGCAGTGCTTTTGGGAGGACAAGTGGGACTTGTAGAAATGCAGAGTCCTGGGCCACCCCTGAGCAACTGAGTCTGTCTCTGGAGGTGGGGACTGGGACTAAGCTTCCGGGTGAGTCTGCTGCACATGGTGCACGAGAACCATGTAACTGAAGTAGGAAGATGGTGCCAGACAATATTTGTTGAGAGCTGACTGTGCTCAGAGGGCAGTCTAAATGCTTTACTTGTAATTGCTTCTTTAATCTTCCACACGGCCCTGTGAGGGAGGTACTGTCATGATTGGCCTCCCTTTGCAGAGGCACAGAGAAGTTGAACACAATCCCTGAAGTCACCAGCTGGGGACAGGTGGGGCTGGGGCAGGAGCAAGGCAGCCAGACCCACAGAGGGGAGATCAGAGGAGCGGTCGCTCATTCCCCATCTACCTCCTCCTCCCACAGCCCACTCCGCTCCCCCACACGATCCCACGGCCCCCACAGGCATTGCAAGGAGAGGCAGGAAGAGCAACAGTGGGCTCGTATTGAGTCCCAACTCTGTGCCAGGCTCTGCTCTAAGCGTTCATTGTAGATTAATTTCCTTAATCCAATAGCCCTGGGGTGCCTGGGTGGCTCAGTTGGTTAAGTGACTGCCTTCGGCTCAGGTCATGATCCTGGAGTCCCGGGATCGAGTCCCACATCGGGCTCCCTGCTCAGCAGGGAGTCTGCTTCTCCCTCTGACCCTCTTCCCTCTCGTGCTCTCTATCTCTCAAATAAATGAATAAAATCTTAAAAAAAAAATCCAATAGCCCTGGAGGGTTGTGTTGTTATTACTGAACTTCACAGATGCAAAGCCTGAGACACACAGATGAGATGGAGTCACTTGCCCAAGGACACACAGCTGGTAAGCCTGGAGCCAGGATTCAAACCCAGGCTGTCTGGCTCTGTAGGCAGTATCTCATCTCTAGATAAATTCACCCACAGCCCTTGCCCTTCATCCTGGGCTCTGTGAGCCTGTGTTGTCCAGTGGCATTTCCTCTCATATTCCAGAGAGGCCACTAAAGATTCCAGGGGACATGCATGGCAACTATCACAAGATTTTCAAAGAGCTGGAGTTGATCCACCAGGGGGAGTGAAGACTGCAGGTCTCACCATAACCATGAACTCTCTGAACCACTAGGGGGCAGGAACTGGCTGCATCAAGCCCAGGGTCCTACCTAGGGACCTGAGATGTTCTCAGGAGAAAATGAGGGAGGCAGGCCATTCACAATGACCAGCTATTCAAGAGCCACGCCTGCCTTAAATGTCAGCCAGTGGGGAGGAGGAAATGTGCTTAAGTCCTCTTTAAAGTGCACATCAGACCTCAGCATCCATTGTAAGAAGCTTGAACAAGAAAAGTCAACTAAAAACAAAGCAAGCAGGGGCACCTGGGTGGCTCAGTTGGTTGAGTGGCAGACTCTTGGTTTCAGCTCAGGTCTTGATCTCAGGGTCCTGGGATCAAGTCCCTTTTTGGGCTCTGTGCTCAGCACAGAGTCTGCTTGAGATTCTCTCTCCCTTTCTCTCTGCCCCTTGCCCTGCTTGTGTGTGCAATCTCTCTCTCTCTCTCTCTCTCTCTCTCTCTCTCTCTCTCTCTCGCTCTCCAATAAATAAATAAATCTTTAGGGACGCCTGGGTGGCTCAGTCGTTAAGCGTCTGCCTTTGGCTCAGATCATGATCCCAGTGTCCTGGGACTGAGCCCCACAACGGGTTTCTTGCTTGGCAGGAAACCTGCTTCTCCCTCTCCCTGCCCCCCGCTTGTGTTCCCTCTCTTACTGTGTCTCTCTCTGTCAAATAAATATATAAAATCTTAAAAAAATAAAAACAAAGCAAGGAAGTAATAAATGTTGGAATAAAAATTAATGAAATAAAAACTGAAAAACATTAAAGAAAATCAGTGAAGTCAGCAGCCAGTTCTTTTAGATTAATACAATTGATAAAACTCTAGTCAGGTAGATTCGGAAAAAGTAAGAAGATACAAATGACCAATATCAGGAATGAGAGGGGTGACAGCATTACAGACTTTACAGATATTATAAGGATAATAAGGAAATATCATGAATGACTTTATGCCAATTAATGCTACCACTTAGATAAAAGGAACAAATTCCTTGAAAGACACAAACTACCAAAACTGGAAGAAATAGACAACCTGAAAAGCCCTGTATCTATTAAAGATACTGAATTTGTAGATAAAAATCTTAGTGCACAGAAAACTCTAGAACTAGATTGCTTCATCACCAAACACCACATTATACCCAAGCAATTCTAGAAAACTGAAGAGGAGAGAATACTTATCTAGTCCTTCTATGAAGCCAGCCTCACCCTAATACAAAATCCAGACTAGGATCAATACTACAGACCAATATTTATCATGAACATAGAGACAAAAATCCTCAACAATGTATAAGTGACTTCAATACAGATTTAAATGCATCATGATTGAGTGGGGGTTTGTCTCAAGAAATCAAGTTTAGTTTAGCATTTGAAAATCAGTATAATACCTCATATTAAGAAACTTGATATGTAGTCCATGAAGGACATCTCAGATTGCATGGGTATTTGATGTCCCATGCTTAGATATTCATCTCTACGAGGACTCAGTAGCAAGACAGGAGCTGTTTTCCAAAATTAAAACAGTTATCTGCAGACCAGGATAAGGCTTTTCTCTAAAGCCCTACACATCTGTGCTGTGTTTCTCTTATTAGAGCTTGCCAGAGCATCCATAAACATCCTCATTTGCCACAGATACTCTGAAAGTGTACTTGGTTCTGGCTAGGTCATAAGGACAAAGTGGTAGAGAAACTTGCACTGCTTGCTGGAGAGCCTATTCTTGCTCTGATTCCTCCTCAAACCGGTACCTTAATAGTTACTCATAAATGCATCAGAATAACACTTTTAATTGTGGTATGCATTACCTTAAAAATTAAAATGGCCTATGAAGCTTTGTGCCTTTTTGTACTTGCAGAAACTTCATCAAAGTGCTGGGGACCTGGGCTTTTATGAGATTGTATCTCACCTTCTTCCTCATGTATATTTTCCTAATGCCTTTAAATGCTTATTAATTCCTGCTCATCAAGTTTAGTCAGCATAATGTTACCAAGGTATTGGACATATGTGATGTTCTGTGATGTCCATATGATCAAGATTTTTATAGATTATGTTACTGTAGAGTGCACAGTAGTGCTGGGAAAAACTATGAAGGTGTCCTGATAGCACTGCCAAGTAAAAGCAAGCTGATTCTGATGGTCCCTACATCTTGAAATAGGGGGAAAAACATTTTCAAGGGCAATAGTGAATCCCAGGTGTCAGGGGCTGGGTTGACTTTAAGGACAGGGAACAGTCTTGTTAAATGGGGATGGGATAAGTCTTGTGAGGTTTTTTTTTTTCTTCCTAATGTGTTCACTTGGCTAGGCTACAGTCCCATTATCTAATCAGATGCTAACCTAGGCAGTTTTCAGATGTAATTAAAGTCCATAAAGTCATAATGAGATGACTTAATGTAAGGGAGATTATCCTGGATAATCCAGGTAGGACTAATACAATTAGTTGGGAGGACTAGAAAGTAAGGCTGAGGGGAGAGAGGGAGAAAGGGGGAGAGAGAGAGACGGAAAAGAGGAACAAGGAGGAGGGAGGAGGAGAAGGAGGAGGAGAAAAAGAAGAAATACTTCCTTTGGACAGCTTCCGTGCTTGAGTCTCCCTTCCTCATGGCTTGACCTATGGGTTTTGATCTTGCTTAACCAACCCCCATAATCATGTACATCAGTGCCTTGTAATCCCTCTCTTTGTCTCTTTCTCTCCTCTGCATTAATCCTGACTGATACAAGTATCAGCATCCTTTTGTCTCTCAAATTAAAATGATGGCCTTTGTCTCTCCAATTTCCCCCAGTAGTATTGCTTTGCTTATTATCCTGTTATAAGAGAAAGCTCTCCACTTGGCCTTTCTTCTCCCAAAAGCTCTCCCTCCATGGATCAGAGAGCCGCAGGGGGATTCTGCCAGTTGCTAATTATGTCTCTTCCAATTATACGTTAAAGAATTGGAGAAATAATCACAGAACAGGTCCATGTAATTATCAGGCCCATTCTGAATCAAACTCGTGCCAAAACTCCATTTACCATTTAACAACCATTAGCCCACTTTGGTGGACCATAAAGTTATTTTGGGTTCTTGGAAAGTAGCATAAATTCAGAGCCAGTATCTCATATCCCCAAAAGTTCTGGGTATTTTTCCACAGGGCACCATGATTCTCATAAATGTCAACAGGCCAATTTGGAAAGACTTGAAGGAAGACTTGGAGTACATGCTGTGGCAATATTGCAGGATCCCTTGCTTCCCCTTCAATCAAGGGGTTCCTGATCCTGAACTGGCTTTTAACTGGAAATTGGATGAAAAGTTCTGACTTTCCATTTTGGCAACCCAAGTCAAGTTTCTAACCTGGAGATCCTCCTGATCGATTAACATTTATTTTTTTATTTTTTATTTTTTTAAAGATTTTATTTATTTATTTGAGAGAGAGAGAATGAGAGAGAGAAAGGTCAGAGGGAGAAGCAGACTCCCCGCCGAGCAGGGAGCCTGATGTGGGACTCGATCCTGGGACTCCAGGATCATGACCTGAGCCGAAGGCAGTCGCTTAACCAACTGAGCCACCCAGGCACCCTCAATTAACATTTAATAGGTGGGCCATCTATTTCCTTTCTAGGGAAACTGTGATCAATTAGCAGTTGCCAAATATTCTGATTACCAATTCATCCTTGCTATCCATTACAATAAGCGTGCTGTCTTTTTTTCTGCCAATTAAGCTCCACCACTTTCTCTATGTTACTCATATATCTCATCATCCCCCATTGAAATCAGGGAGTGCTTCTCAATGGCAGCATTTCCGACGTAATAGAAAACAGCTTTTCAAGAATATGGATGCTCTCCTAACTAACGTATTTTTCAATTTTTTAGTGAAGAGATTGTTGTTTGGGTCCTCTCAGGAAAAGTAATGGTGGGGTCACATGTGTTGGCAAAAGATAAATCCACTCCAACAGTCCAGTCTCCCCAAGCCTTTGGATTCCTTACTTATACCGAACCTGGAAAGTTCTCAGCCTCATGGAATGAAGGCCATTTTTGAGTTTATTTTCCAGTAACCAACACAGTAAGTTATCAAAGCCATTTTCAGCTGTGATCTAATATTAAATCCAGAATCTTTGATAAAGGTACCCATCCATTAGTTAGGAGCAACCCAGTTTATATTTTATTTGGTCTGACATATTTAGAATCAATTGCTGATGTGGAGAATGATGTGGTTTTGGAATATAGGTGAGGTTTGGTGGGGTGAGGTCTGGAGCCAAGGGCCAAGAAAGAATTCTTGAGACGTCTTTGATGCAAAATGGTGGTTTTATTAAAGCCTGGGGACAGGACTGGAGGACAGAAAGAGCTGCTGCACTGGGATCGTGAGGAGCAGTGGTTATATTCTTGGGAGTTGGGAAGTAAGGAAAAGGGAGGTTTCAAAAGAACTTTCATATGCTAAAGAGGACCTACAAGATACTGGCGGCCTCGCCATTGTCAAGTTAAGGTTGTTTTCCCCACTAGCAAGGTATTAACATTAAGATAGTTGGGAGATTCCTGGAAGAATGTCACACATGTCCCACCTGGGAGTGGGGGTGAGGGGAGGTTGCAGGTGTCAGCTTGTGCTTTGTCTTCAGCTAGCCTTCTACTCCCTCATCGGAGAACAAAGGCAAAAGAAAAAGAATTAAACTTCCTTATAACTTACAGCCTATTGACAAGTACTTGGGACTGGCAGAGTGACCTTCCTGAAGGAGTTTAGCTGCCTTGGTGTTAATACTTTGCCAGAGGCAAAAGGCAACCTTAACCTAACAGTCGCCTAACCCCCAGGATCCTGTAAATCTTCTTCAACATATAAAAATCCCTTTGGAAACTTCTGTTATCACTACCCCCTAAGATATATGTTAGCCATCATCCTCCAAGCATATGGCCCACTGATATACATCTTAAGAGTCTAGTGGACTAGGGTTTTACTAGACAGTAGTAAATGACCTTTTCCTAACAACAGCTAGTCCTTCAAGGTCCTGGAAACTTTGCTTCCAAACTCCTTAGAGACTTAAGCTATCCATAGCCCCCTTATATTGAAAGTATATAATCAGTCACTCCTCACAACCCCAGTGAAGCTTTTACTGTCCACGGGTCCTGTCCCCATGATTTAATAAAACTACCTTTTTGCACTGAAGACATCTCAAGAATTCTTTCTTGACCGTTCGCTCCTGAACCCTAACATTTTCACATCAGTTGCTATACATATTCCCCATGTCTGCTGATATAAATTAACAAAAAAAGTAATTATTTTGAGTAAGTTGTTTAATCTTTATTCTTGTCCCCTTGGAGCATGCTGAGATCTGAACCAAGTTATGGGTCTACTGGCAACAAAGAGTGGTTGGGATGAGTTTTAAGGATCTTGGAGGAGAAACTTCATGCAACTGGGAAGCAGACTTCTGAAAAAGGGGCTCCTGTTGGCTGGTGCAGTATTCTGAGGAACATAATAAAGCTGGTTTCGGAGCATTAAAAAAACAAAAACAAAAGCTAACAACTTGTAAACTGAAACCAACTTCCCCTGATTGGGTGAAAAGCCATTGCCCGGTGATGCTTAGAGGAAGAGGAAGCAAACAGGAGACAAGAGTTTTCTTTTCTCCTCCTTCGGCCTTGCAATCTTCCTCCATTAAAGGATCCTAACAAAGGAGCAAACCAGTAAAGAAGACAGGTGGTTTTCAGAGTCCCAGACTCAGCACTGCAAAACAAGAGTACAGAAATATAGATATGTAACCAAGAGATAAAAGCTTAATAACCACCACAATTTATTTAAAAGAGTAAGTGATGTAATGTATGTATGCACAGAAGGGTGCCAGGCATGAATCGAGGTAGTGATAAGGAGAAAAAGAGGAGGGGGAGCAGTTTGGAGTGGTCATGCAAAGTTAATTGCTAATGACTTGAGGAACATGAACACTGAATAAGGGCTCACTGGTGTTGGCCATGAAGGAAGTCATAGATGACCTAAAGTAAGTTATCTTGAGTTGGGGGCATAGCCAGATTATCCAAAATTGAGCACTGGATAAAGGTGAGGAAGTAGAAACAATGGATAGCAGTATCTCTCTTGAGAAGTTTGGCGATAGAGGGAAGAAAAATGGGATTACCAGGGCCGAGAGAAGTTTTCTTCCATAAACCACAACTTTGCAGGTTGCCTAAGGGACCTATTGGATGAGACCAAAACTCTCACTTCACAGTAAGGAGATTGTGGCCAAGCTACCCAAGGTCACAGAATCATCCAGAAAATATCTCAGACAAGACAGAAAGACTTGTTCCTTAGTTTTTGGGAAACCCCAGGCCAGAGTGTTGAGGTATTTCTGAAATAAAGGCTAAATTAACCTAGGAATCCTCCCCCACTCTGCAAACTTTTGTCATCATGATCAGACCCACTGCCATCTCTGGCTATCTTTCCCCCTCGCTCACATGGCACTACGGAGGCAGGACATCCCGCAGTTCAGAGCTGCAAAAAACAAGTTTATTGTGAAAAAATTACAGGGAATCAGCACATGGATTCTGGTGGGGAGTTACAGGGAAATAGCGTCTATTCAGAGAAGTAGGGGAGATCCCTGGAGTCCAGGGTGGGTAAAGAAACTCCAGGTGGCATCTGAATAATCAACATGAACATCTATATAGGTGATGGTCTGGAGTGTGGAGGACATTCCAAGGAGGAGATCAGCAAGCGGGACCTGATTTTGTGTGATATAATAAAGATATTAGTCAACCTCGTACCCCTCTTTAAGGGGGGTGTAAACCAGAGCTTAGAGCCTCTTCCTCGCGCCTAGCTCACTTCCCTTGTAATGCTGTCCACTATCCATGGTGCTGAATCATCTTCCAGTCTGGACATCCAGCCACTGCCTATCCCTGGATAAAAAATTCTGTTCCCTGTAGTGTCTCTCATCAACTATGATGGATTTTCCTTGTCACCTTGACTTACTTCATGACACAAGGATGTAAAATACTGCCAAATGTCCTGCTTGATCAAAGGACATATTTCTTACTTTTAATATTGGCAACACAGTCACATTTATAAAATACTTTCTAGGTTGAACCAAATATGTAGACTGAATATGACATGGGGACACAGTTTGGAGCTGCAGTGATAGACGGCAGCCCAGATATATTGGTGGGTATAAAATGAGATGCTCTAGGCTTTTCAAAGTGCTGCAATTGGCAACAAGTTAGTTAGAACTGCATTGTCCAGTATGGCAGCCACTAGCCATACGTGGATGTTGAGCACTTCAGTTGCAGCTAGTCCAAACTGAAATGTTCTATAAGTATGATATACACACCAGATATCAAAGACTTAGCACAAAAAATAGGAGGTAAAATATTTCATTAATAATTTTATATTGATTAAATGTTGACATGATAATATTTTGGATATATTTGACAAATGAAATATATTGCTATAAATGTAATCTGTTTCCTTTTCCTTTTAAAAATTTCATCACTAGAAAATTCTAAGTTACATGTGTATTTTGTGTTATATTTCTATTGGACAGCATTAGTTTAGAATCTTACATAACTAAGCTATCAACCCAAAGACATAGATTCAATTATATTGTTGGCCATTCGATTTCTTACATTTCCTTTCATGGACTGCACCTTCTTCTTGGTGGCTCAACCCATCACATGAACCCTTGTTCTCAGAAAGCATGTGTATAGTTTGCTACAAACTTATCCTTACCACTCATTCCCTCATCCTCCATGACTCATATGACCAGTCACCTAGAGCTTCTGCCCATTGTTCAGAGCATCAGGTCCTTTCCTACTCCTGTGTATTTGCACATCATGTATCCTCTGCTTTTAATGTTTTTTTTTTCCCCCATAAAGAAAACTCTTAATCATTCTTCAACATCCAGTTTAAATCCTGCGTCCTCTTGAAGTCCTCATGGAAGTCCCCAGGCAATGCTGCTGGATCTTGCCTCTCTGCTTCCACAGACTCCCAACCAGAACACTTTACTGCATGTAAAATTGCCTGTTTATTTGTTTGACCCTTTACTAGGCTGGGGACTCTTAGGGCTATGTCTAATTCATTTTTGTAATGCTGGTACCTGGGATACAACAGGGAATAAGAAAAAGTCCTTTCTTGCATGAAATATACATTCTAGTAGTGGAGACAGAAAAGAAACAGTCTAGTAAAAAGTCAGATAATAATGAATTTTATGAAGAAAATTAAGGAGGGAAGAGAGTGGGAGATATGCTTTTTTTTGAGAGACCTGAGATGATGACACTTGAGCAGAGTGTATTCAACATAGAATAGTTACAAATAAATACAGAATACATAAATAAAACTCTTTTTACAGAAAGATGCCTTGTATGGCTGAGCCCCTTCCACATCCAGTCACATTGCTCTCCTTTCTTGCTTCTGAAAGGAAAACTCATTCCTGCTTCAGGGCTTTTGCACATGCTCATCCTCCTGTCTGTGGTGTTCTTCCCCTCGGTCCTGGCACAACTCCTGCCTTATTGTTCATGGCTCAGCCGAAAGATCTCACAGAGCTTTCTGCCTGACTCTACTCTCTTAATTTGATGCCTCCTTCCCGTCACTCTCTCACACCGTACTTGGTTTCCTTTACAGTACCCACCATCCTCTGAAATTTAGTTGACTATGCATTTATTTACTAGTTCATTGTCAGTACACCCAACTAGGATAGAAACTCCAGGAGAACAGAGTCTTGTGTTGTTCAGGGCCATATCCCTAGCAGTTAGTGCATAGTAGAAGCTTCACTGACATTTTAAGAATGAACGAACGACCCATTTATAATGACCCTAAAGACCAAGTGCCATCACTAAGGAATGGAAATATGCTCTGATCTCTCACCAGATTGGCACAACCATGGCTTCTTTACTTTGGGGATATTTGGATGGTGGCTTGGTACCTGCCCTGCTACAGCAGCAGACCTAGAAGGCAAAACAGATACCTTAGACAGTGGGAGTAAAGGAGGATCAGAGAGGCTGAAGGAGTTTTCTCCTGCTCCACATGGGGGCAGAGCAGGGTCAAGGAATGAGCCAAACACTTGAAGACATGAGGCTGGAGCTGGAGGCTCTGCTTAGTGGCTGGCATCTCTGATCACTTCACTGACGGTTCTGGGCCTTGTTTTCCTCATCCATAAACTGGGAAGAACTGCTCCCTCCCAAGCTAGTAACTTAAGAACTATACATTGAAACAAGACCGTGGAGGAAGTTGACATTACAGCAGCTGGTGGTCTCCATGGCCATGTCTCCAGAATGGTGGCCCAATATCAGCGGAGTGAGGGTATTGGTCAAGCTGCCCCACTCACATTTACTTTGGGAGAATCTGGGACCTGCACTTTGGGAGCTTTAAGACTCATTCAGATTAATTGCCTCAAGCTTCCTCCTTCATAAATAGTGAGCTCCCTGTCAGTGGAGGTATGTGAGCAGAAGACAGAAAAGTGCTTGCTGGGAGAGATATTTAAAGGAACTTTAGAAACCCCAGCAGCTAGCACTTAATAGGACTAATGAATCTTCAGTGAATGAAGGAAGAGTCCTTTACGCCCAGAAAATTCTGTTGGTTTTCAAATTCCCATTGGTTTTCAGATTCAGATTCCCAGCTGCCTGCTTCGGCTTCTGGACCTGGAAACTTCGGGTGCCTGGAGGTAGAGACTACTGGAAGGGAGCAGTCTTTGGGCTGAAACCAGGCCAATTTTCTGCTCATTATGCAACACCATCCAATCTAGAAGGGTAAATGAAAAATCAGGCAGCTTTTCTTCCCCAGAGAAGCTCCCATTTATATCTCAGCTTGTCTCAGCTTTGGGACCAGAATGGAATTGAAACCAGCCTGTATTTGGCTAGTGGTGGAGGTTCAATGGCCAATGCGGCAGAGTGCTTAACCCTGGGCGTGGTGCCCAGGACTCCCTCAGCAAGCGGTCCCTGAGTTTATGAGGATCATTATTAGCAGGGACCATTCTGCCTCATGGAGGCCAGGATGTTTTGTCTGGGAGAAGTGTCAGGGGAGAGGAGATGTAAAGGGTGAGGGAGGAGTCTGAGCCTTGTCCCGGGGTGTCCTCTGTCTTCTCACCAACAGCACTTACTAATCAGTTCGTTAGTCACTTGCGGATTCAGATTATAAAGATGCAAATTAATGAAGGGACACGTCTGAAAGACAAGAAAGTATGCAAGAGTCAGGAGGAGGGCTTCACCAATGGAGGCTGAATATTCACAGGGCAGTCAAGGCAAGTTCTCCTTCTAAGACAATGTATCCTAGGGAACAACCAAGTAGGGGGGTTGGGGGGACAGACTGCCCAGAGGTCACATGTCAGCTGAGCTATTTGGCAGCTCTGTGACTTAGGTAAGTCATTGGCCATCTCTGGAACTTTTTCTTAAATCTGGAAAATGGAGATAATACTGTTATTTAGAATATGAGATTGTTTTGGAGGATAAGAAAATTCATGTAAGTTCCTTAGCACAGTGCCTGTGTGCTTAATGAATATTAGCTGTTCATTTTATGATTACTTATACTTATTTTAGAGATAAGGAAACTGAGTCTTGGAGAGGCTTATCAACTTATCTCCAGCGACACAGGTGCTGATTTTGACTTGAAGAATTAAATAATATCTGTAAAGCACTTCACCAATGCTGGTTGCAGAATGGGAACTTGGTAAATGCCATTCTTCTCTCCCTAACTCTCCGTCTGAAAGATTTACTTCCGGTTTATATAGATATATTTTAAAGATTTTATTTATTTATTTATTTGGGAGAGAGCGAGAAGAAGAACTGTGGGAAGGGGCAGAGGGAGAGGGAGAAGCAGGCTCCCCACCAAGCAGAGAGCCCGATGTGGGGCTCAATCCCAGGACCCCAAGCTCATGGCCTGAGCCAAAGGCAGCCACTTAACTGACTAAGCCACCCAGGTGCCCCGGTTTCCTTCCAGTTTATTAAGAAGATATAGTCCACCAAGCTCTGGGTCTTAGACTAAAAAACTGAAGTAGTTTGGGTTTATAAACTTACTTTTGCTCCCAAATTATTGATTATCAGGTCTCCCAGGACTCTTTCTACGTTTTCCACAATAATTGGTTTCATTGGGGTGATGCTAAATGAAGAATGAAAGTAGAACAGATTAAATTTTCCCCAATTCTCCTTTCTTTACATCACTTATGTGCTCAGTTGACCCCACATTATTTAAAGTCTCCTTGTTTCCACAGCTTTCCATGACCCAGCCTTGCCCTTCTGCTCCAACCTACGTCTTAGGGCTCCTTAAAATTAATCTTTCAGTTGAAATCATCCTGCCCTCATCATTGTTTCCCATGAACCCCCTCTCCTTGCCTATTTTGTTCCTCTCTCCTGGAATTCCCTCTTCAGCTTCTACCACGCTTTTAGGTCCTGATCACTCTCTTTCCGGCACTTTCCTGTTCCTCTCATTATCTAATGCTCCAACAGAACTTTTCTCCTTAGCCCAATGGTCATGCCTTCATGGAAGGAGTAGTGTAATATTCTCCAGTTGGGGGAGAAGAGAAAGAAGCGGGGAAATAGCAGTGTAAATGTGTCTTCGGATTCCTGACTCAGTCCATAATCCTTACAGGTAAGGGTAAATCTCATTCTCAGGCCAAGTGTTTGCTTTATATATAAATCAGCTAATCTACCACTTCCAGCCTGAGGATGCAGATTTCCCTCAAAGGAAAGACTAGTTTCCTTCAACATCTCAAAAGACAAAAAAAGATACAGAGCCACACTGACAGAATTTCCCTTGGGGGGAATGGCTGTGAGTCAAGGGTGTCCTTACCTGGAACAGGACAGGAGGACATTACCAAACGTGTAAGAACTCAGAAAGGATTCCACACTCAGATCTTTCTCGATCAAGTGAGCAGCTGGGAGATGAATCAAAATAAAGAAATCATGAATGAAAAAGACCCAGTGTACAATAGATTGGTGATGACTATTGGATTCAGTTAATCATGGACATGAGCCTAAATTTTAAAAAATCTTATAAAGAAGATTAAAAAAGAGAGATTATAAGTTTAGAAGATAACACTTAGTAAAAGGGCAAACCTCTGAAAACAGTTACTCTGAAGAGGAGGTATCACAGACCAATAAACAGATGGTAAAATCCTTGCTTTACTGGTAGTCAAGAGAATGGCATCCATGGGATTTTCTGCTGAAAATCCCTACTGAAGAGAAAAGTTGTAAAAATGGGAATAATTGGTCCAGATTGGCTATGGGGTGAAACTTGACCAATGTCAGCCAGAAACACCTCACTTCAGTTCTATTGGCGAGGTATTTGGTAGGGGACTTGGAATGCCTTAAAACTATTACATACCTTCAAATTTAAAAGTCATAAAACTGTTTATACTCTTTAAGTAATCTTAGGAATCTATAATTTCCTGCACTGAAAGGTTCAGGATTATTTACAACAGCAAAAAATTCAGAAATAACCTAAATAACAGCCAATAATTGAGTGAGGCTGCTTTGTTTGTCCTTGGTACTATTCAGTGAATCTCTTTTCATGCCAGTGAAAATATTGTTTTCATAATAAGCAAAAATTTTAACTGACATGAAGTTCTTTTTGTAAGACACACATCCCCATATGCACAAAAGGCTCATTGGAGAAGGGATTGTTTTGCTAGTGAGGTCTTTCAGGTGAAGCCTCCTTGGGGCTACAGCACAACCAGTTGGATGCAGAGAGAGAATCATGGAGAACTTACAAATTTTCGGATTGGATCCATACAGTGTCAGGTGCAATCCTGCAATGCCCAAAGGCAAGTTGGTATTTGCTGTCTTCACCCTTCTCCAAATAAAGCTGGACTATCATATCTGTCCGTACATGGAATATGCAGGGATTAAGAGCCGGAAACCTGTGGGAGGGAAGAATGAAGGCTGGTGGGAGAAAGTCTCAGAGCTTAATTCCTGCCATTTGTTTCCAGAATGAGAGTTCCCCCATGTTTGTGGAGGACCCTCAAAATCACCCTGTGAAGATCATTTCCTCATTTTTCAAAAGAGGTGATTCGGGAGAACGGGGATGGCTTTCTCCAAGTCGTGCATCCAGCCAGTGGCGAAGCCAGGTAGGTCTGTGTTCAGGGTGTATAACTGATACCCCCTATCTCTGGCTCAAGGGACAGTTAGAAAGGAAGTGGTTGATTCTAAGTATAGGATCCTATCAAAACTGAGAAACTGTGACTTTGGAAAGTACTTTTCTAGAGGTCACAAACTCCATGACCTCCAGGGCCAGGCTTGAGCTGGAAATGAGTAAGGGAGACCAGGGACTGGTTTTCACAGAGAGGGGTGACAGCTGGGATGAACTGAAGAATGCCTGTTCTCCCTGAAGATGCACCGTGCAGACCGAACAAAACACATCTGTGCACAATCTCTAGGCAATGGTGCCAAGGGGCATTGGGGTCTAGAGCAGATTCTGTGTCCTTGTCTTAAGTTGTATTCAAACCGAGGTAGGTGGGCTCAGGAAGTCCAAATAAATGAGGGTGGGGCTCTCTGGATAAAGCAGAGAAAGGAAACCGGCTCAACCTGCTCTGCTTTCCCTAGAAAGGCCCCAGCTTGGAAGCATTCAAGTATTCCCATGCTCTAATCCTACCGGAGAGAGTGGCCCAGGCCCGGAGAGGGAGGGTGTTTTTGCCCCAACCACACAATGAGACTTCCACTGGACACCCTTTAGTTATGGCTGCTTCCCACACCCACACATCAGCGGATTACCAGTGACTTGCAGCTGTTACTTACTTTATTTGTATGGAAAATGCCAATGGTATCCATAACTCGACCCCCTTGAAGTTAGGGGAGTTCTCAAGGCAGACCTGAAGGAGTCGAAGGTCTTTGATCTGTACCCTGGGTGAAAAAACAACATAACAGGGAAGGTGGCTCTAGCCGTGGGTGGGCCCTGCTTTGGGCAAAGGCAGGTCCCCTGCAGAGCAGAAGCTGACTGTATGCAAAGATGGTTACTGACTCATTAATCATGTAATTTATCACGTAGCTGGTATGCTCAGGGAATATAGTCCTGAGCAAAAAGAACCTCTTGCCTTAATGCATTACAGAATGGTCACGTCTAGCCCTTTGGCCAACACCAAGCAGGCTGGAATAAATGAGTGAATAAATAATGAGTAGAAGACGGAAAGCTATAGACAGCTAATGCTTGGGCAGAGCATATATATGTAAAACAATAAACGCAGTAAGTGAATACATAATGTGTCAGGTGATGGGTGCAGTGAAGAAAAAGCCTGGCAGGATCAGGTGAAGAGGATGACACTGGGAGGAGTGGTATTTTAGAGCACCAGGGAAGGCTTCTCATAGCAGGTGACACTGGGGCAGGGTCATGAATGAAGTTAGGGTACAGGTATGAGGATAGCCAGGGGAAGAAAGGGCCAGGCGGAAGACAGAGAAAGTGCACAGGCCCTGAGGCTGGAACAGCAATGGGCTCAGTGTGTGTGGAGGGGGGACAGTCAGAGCTGGGTGGCAGGGGGCCTGTGGGCCATTGGTAAGACCTTTGGGTTTGGTTCTGAGAACAACTAGAAGACATTGGAGGATTTGAGCAAGGGAGTTACATTGTCTCGCCGACTTAGAAGGATGCTTCTGGTTACAGGTGGAACAGAATGGGGGAGGAGGGGGCTTGCTGTGGAAGCAAGGGGACCTGGGACCATAAGTCAGAGGGAGATGGTGGTGGTTCAGACCAGAGGAGGTGCAGAAAATGGTCAGGTGCCTGGCTGACAGGGTATGTGGACAGGCTGCATGGGGGTGTGAGTGAAGAGAGGGGCATTGGATGATGTCAGGATTTTAGGTCCGAGCGACTGGATGGGTGGAGTTTCATTAGTTAGGATGGGCTGGGCTGGGCTGGGGGAGGAGTAGGCTGGGACAGGGGTGGGAGTCAGCAGCAGTTTTGAACGTACTAAGAAGAGGGCCCTGGGTCATCATTGTCTTCTTTTTTTAAGATTTTATTTGTTTGAGAGGGAGAGGAAGAGAGAGCATGAGCAGGGGGAGGGGTAGAGGGAGAGGGACAAGCAGACTCCCTGCTAAGTGGGGAGCCTGACATGGGGCTTGATCCCAGGGCCCTGAGATCATGACCCGAGCCAGTCAGACACTTAACCGACTGAGCCCCCCAGGCGCCCCGGGCCCTGGGTCTTCTAGGCTCTGCTGGCCAGATGGCATCGATTTTTGTGATTGCCACATCTTTACTGCAGAGGTTATTATAACTGGTACTGCTGACTGGGGGCTTACTGAGGACAGGGAGCTGTGTAAGCACATGACCTGTATTATTTCACTTAATATTTACAACAGTCCCATGGGGTCAGATGCTATAGTTCCCCATGTAACAGGGGTAGGAGTTGAGTCTCAGAGAGGGGAAGAGACTGGAAGTGAGCAGCCATTCTCTTCCCAGACAGAGAGACTGAACCCAAGTCTTCAGCATCTCCCTAGCTTCTGCCTCTACCCCCAGTGGGAATTTCTCTCCACCAGTGGGTCTTAGTCCATCAGAGGGGGAAGGGCTGTTAGTTGAGGAAAGGGCCTCCGTAGAGTCAGAAAATGCCAGGAGGGTGCTCACAAACCAACAAACCAGGACAGTCTAGACATGGGGGGTTCTGATCAGAGACCACTCACATTAAATTGGCATCTCTGTTGGTGAGCAGGCCACCCAGGATGTCCTGGTTGCCTCTTGCAAGGGTGAAGACATTCTTCAGCGACCCCTGGAAGTCAGTTGTCTGCAGGGCAGAAAGAATGTTCGTACCAAGGAGTCCTTGTGTCAAAGCTGAAAAACAACCTATCCGCCCCCCCAACCACCACCATTAGACATTTAGATGCCAAAGATTCTCAGATGCAGCCTTGACCTCTAAGCATGTCCCACATATGGATCTTACTCCTAGTTTTCCTGGCCTGCTTGGTGCTGGGCCAAGTTCCAGGTGCAGTCATTCAGCAAATATTTGTAGAGGCCTACTGTGTGCCAGAGCCATGGCAGGCTGCACCTGTGAGAACAGGCAGCACTCTCTGCCCTCATGGAGCTGGCGTTCTGGTGGGGATGAGGGAAGAGAGATGATAAAGTAGTGAGTAAAGGGACATGTGTGAGTTAAATACAGATAAGTGCTGTGAAGGGGCTGGTTTCAAAATATTCAACAACCAGCTGGGCACAGGCACCAACCAATCAGAAAGGACATCAACCATAGCTCTGTAGCCAGGTCCTGTGGCTCCTGGGCTGTGCCAGGGGTTGACTCATTAGATTTTGGTTGGTGAGGAGGCTGGAGTCCTGGGGCTGAAGGCGGGATGGTTGGGGTGATGAGGGCACCACCTGGGGAGTCTTTGGGCAGGGGCTACTTCCCAAGGAGTTTAGAAAAACATTTCAGTATTTTAACCACCACAGCCATACCAAGCATTCTGCTGAAGCTATTTTTGTCATGAGGGAAAAATAAAAGACAGATTGAGGAATTGAGAATATTGGGTGAGGGCAGTAATTCATGCAAGGATGTCAAGGAATGTCTTCTGCAAATGCGACATTTTAGCAGAGACTTGAAAGAAGGGAGGGAGCCACGTTGATAGTTAGTGGAAGAGTGTTCCAGGCAGAGGGAACAGCAAGTGCTAAGGTCCTGGGGTGTGCTCCATGTGTGGAAGAGGCTACTGTGGCAGGAGGGGAGCCACTGAATAGGGGGTGGTAGGAGAGGTGAGCAGGGGCCAGTCCAGGTGGGGCTGGGCCTTTGAATAGATAGACCAGGGCAAGGAGACAGGAAAGAGGGGAATCTTGGGAGAACAGTATTAAATATAGTAATGTAGTGATGATCAGAATGGCTAATAATTAATCATGTTAACTGCCTCCCAGGCACAATGCTAATTAGAACTTAACCCACATTGGCTCATGGTCTAGACTTTTAGGAGAGGCCTAAGGTTCTGACAAGGCCAGGTGTGACCCAAGGCAGGACACTCTCACCATTGGTGATCTGAGAAGAAACTCTGGACAGGGCCTCTTGAGCAGAGGTTGAGGCCAGCAGCCCACAGAGGAGAATGAAGAGGCCGGAGACCTTTAGCATCTTGGGTCAGGCACCTGTGGGAGAGCAGGCAGAGAGGGTCAGCTGCAGGGTCATTCTCTGAGAGAGAATTCTTTGAGAGGGTCTCCCCAGAGCTTTGGTCTATGGTGGCTACAGAACTCATGTGGCTTATTCTACAGATGGGGCCGGTGAGTTTCAGAGAGGAGACATGCTTCTCCTCACAGTATAGAGCAAGAAGTGAAGATTCCAAGAGATGAAGTCACCTGCCCAAGGCCACACAACTTATATATAGGTTTCACCCTCATAAAACATAAATCTAAGCCTCAGCAGAATCAAAGCAATCCACTTATATTCTGTCTTTTGGCTATCTTCCTTCCTCTTTGGAAAAAGATGGCACCATTCAGATCCTCTATAATTTTTATCATAATGTCTAGCATCCAATGAAAAATGACAGGGCACATGCGCACACACACTCTCACACACACACACACACACACAGGACAAATGAACTGAAATCCAGGAAATTAAAATATACAATATAACAGACCCACAGGTGAGTCAATTATTCAAATATTGAGCAGACAGCAGGGCAAACAGCCCATAGAGGATGAGAAGGAGACCTGAGACTTTCAGCATCTTGGGGCAGTACTTGTGGGGATCCCAGGTAAGTAGAGTCAGTTTCAGGACCACTGTGATGCCCTGGGTCTCTGTCAGTTGATTCTGGATGGGCTCTACAGTGGGGCAGACTTTATAAATGGTGAGTGACCCCCTTGCTGGGGAGAATGGCACTGGGTGATGGACAGCTGGGACACTGATGAGAAGCCCTCAATCTCACCATGTCCAACCAATACCTCCAAAGCAAACATTCCTGCATAGAAGGCCTGGGGAATTAAGGGGTTAGGGACTCAACTGATGTGTCAATAACATACTTCAAACTGTACATCATGAATCTCACCAAATGCAGAGGGGCAGAGAAGGTAGGGAGCATTGAGAGAGTCTGGAGACTGTGTTCATGACTTTTTTTTTTTTTTTAAGATTTTCTTTATTTATTTGACAGAGAGAGACACAGCGAGAGAGGGAACAGAAGCAGGGGGAGTGGGAGAGGGAGAAGCAGGCTTCCCGCTGAGCAGGGAGCCCCATGTGGGGCTCGATCCCAGGATGCTGGGATCATGACCTGAGCCGAAGGCAGATGCTTAACGACTGAGCCACCCAGGCACCCCTGTGTTCATGATTCTTGTTCATGGCCCTGAAAGAAGGGAGGGAGACACGTTGATAGTGGAAGAGTGCCATGAGTGAGGTGGACCCAGTCCCATCAGTGAGGGATGAAGCCACCAGTCTGCTCTGAGTGGAGGCAAGGGTGCATGTACCCTGGCCTCAGTTGAGAGAACCTTGGGGTCTAGCCTGGCTCTACCTATTCCTTGCTGTTTGATGCTGGACAGCTCCCCAGGCCGTTCTGGTCCTCAGCTTTTCCATCTGTAATAACAGTAGCTGGCATTGACAGGCAGTTTTCACAAATGCTTGTGGAATCCTTGTAGCATCCTTATGATGTAAAGACTATTATTAGTCCCACTTTATAGATGAGGAAACCAAGACTCAAGGGAAGAAAAAGTTGCCCAAGATCATAGGACCAATCTAGAGTAGAGTCAGGATTTGAGCCCAAGCTTGTAACTTTGACACCACATCCCAAATTCCTCCTTTTAGAGCAGAGCTGAAGCCTCCTTGTAGGGTGGGAGTCACAGTTCTCTGTTGCACTGGGAAGACTTGTTCCTCAAGGCCTGAAGGACAGATATGCTCCATCATCTGCTCCCAAAGCTGGGACCCCACTCAAGCTTTAATTTAAAAAATGTATTAAAACATATATTTCAGATTATTTACAGGATCTGTGTTTACAAGGGAACATTTTTAAATATAGAAATGCATAAAGAAAGCAATATCTCTACTTAGAGATAATATCTGCTAGCACTTCTGTTCATTGCTCTCTAGTCTTCATTCTGTGTAGCTGGATATACACACAGATGTGGAGAATACTCAGCCAGCTAACCTCTTCACAGCAGGTCTTCCCGAAGGGACGACTGAACAGTATACTTTCTTGTCTGCCACATTAAGTGACTTAACCATTCTGGCAAAGAACAGACAGTTCCACAGAGTCTAAGCCATGGGGACCTTGTCATGCTGATCTCCCACCAACCATCCCTAAATGCTGCCTACTCACTGTTTCCCTGGTATGCCCCACCCCTCCTGCCACAGGACCTTTGTTCACGCTGTTCCTATGGAAAGTAGCAAACACTCCATAAATCTGTGTTAAAAGAATGAATGAATGTGGGGCGCCTGGGTGGCTCAGATGGTTAAGCGTCTGCCTTCAGCTCAGGTCATGATCCCAGGGTCCTGGGATGGAGTTCCGCATTGGGGTCCTGGCTCAGCAGGGAGCCTGCTTCTCCCTCTCCCTCTGCCTCTCCCCCTGCTCATGCTCTCTCTCTCTCTCTGTATCTCCGTGTCTCAAATGAATAATAAAAAAAAGTCTTAAAAAAAAAAGAATGAATGAAGGAAGGAAGGACCCATTCTTTGAAGCCTTGTTCTAATCTCACCCTTACCAAGAAGGTGTTACAGATTTCCCTGGTAGAAATTAGTCTGATTCCAAAGCTGCACATTTGTCCCCCTATTCAACCCCAGGTCTGAGGATATTAGCTTCTTCCTTTAATTTGTCAGCTTTTAGGGGCTGTGTCTAAGTTTGTCTGTCTCCCTAGGCCTCGTACTACATACTTTGCACACCTCATCTCATTTCATCCTCTTCAAACCCTAAGAGGGGTTGATGCTCCAACACTCACATTATGGGCAAAGAGGCTGTACTCTGAGAAGCTGAGTAATGTGCTTCCAGCCCCTGGAAGAGCCAAGACCCACACCCAGGAGGTAGACTCTAGAGCCAAGGTCTTAATCACAATTCAGCTTCATGCAGTATGTTTTCTACCTATGGACACATGTTAGAGCCAGAAGGCCATTCTAATGTGGGTCATTTGAGAGCAGGGGTTCCCAGCAGATGTTTCGGCATGACCACCCACCAAGACATCACCGCATGCCCCCTCTTTGTAGAATGTAAGCAAGAAAGCCCAGGAGAGGAGGCAGAAAGGGCAGGTAGGGGTCAGAGTCTAGGGGAAACATAATGCCAGGCTTGGAGCCTCAACCCTGAAGGGTTTTTTTTTTTTTTTTAAAGATTTTATTTATTTATTTTAGACAGAGGGGAGGGGCAGAGGGAGATGGAGAGAGAATCTCAAGCAGACTCCCCATTGAGTGCGGAGCCTGATGTGGGGCCCCATTTCATGACCCTGAAATCATGACCTGAGCCGAAACCAAGGGTTGGTCGCTTAAGCGACCGTGCCACCCAGGTGCCCTAGTTTACTTTTTAATAGACTATTTTTCTGAGTAGTTTTAGGTTCACAGCAAATTTGAGCAGAAAGTGAAAAGTTCTCATATACTTCCTGCCCATTATGCACACACAGCCTCCTCCATTACCAGCACCCCCGCCAGAGTGGGGCATTTGTTATAATGATGAGCCCACACTGACACATCATTATCACCCACAGTCCACAGTTTATATTAGGGTTTGTGCTTGGTGTTGTATATCCTATGGGCTTGGACAAATGTGCAATGACATGTATCTACTATTACAGTATGCAGAACAGTTTCATGGCCCTCAAAATTTTCTGTGCTCTACCAAATCATCCCTCCCTCTTTCTGAACTCCTGATAATGCTGATTTGTTTTTCTTACTGTCTCTATAGTTTTGCCCTTTCCAGAAAATCATATAGTTGAAATCATCCAGTATGTAGCCTTTTCGTATACTAGGCTTCTTTAACCTAGTAATATGGATTTAGGGTTCCTCCATGTCTTTTCATGAGTTGATAGCTCATTTCTTTTTAATGCTGCATCATATTCCACTGTCTGGGTGGGCCACAGTTTATCCTACTGAAGGACATCTTGGTTCTTCCAAGTTTTGGCAATTATGAATAAAGCTGCTCAAACCTCCACGTGCAGGTTTTTGGGTGGACGTATATTTTCGGTTCCTTTGGGTAAATGCCAAGGAGTGTGATCTCTGAATTGTGGGGTGAGACACTCTGGAAGCTTTGATCAGGGTTGTGAAATGCACATCCACAGGTACCATTGTCAGCACACCTGCTCCCATTGGTCAGTTGGATGGGCAAGCGTTTGCAGAACAATAGGGACAAATGTGACTTTGCCCGCTGATCTTGGGTACAAGCGAAGGAGAATCAATTTGTTCCTTCTTCTGGAACCAAAGGTGAGGTCTTGCCTCTTCTTACAACACTCCCAAGCTGAGGAGGATGGAATGCAGGCTCCTGAGCCATCAGCGCTGGCCCCAGAGCCTAGTCTGGGGGCCCAGGATAGCAAAGGCTCAGCATGAGTAAGCTGCAGGAGGGACTGCTCCAGCTCTCCTCTCGTGGGGACCCCTTCCCTGGAAGCCACGCTCTCTCCCTGGTCCCAGCCCAGCTCTCCACCCCAACAGCTCCTGCCCCTGGGTGGGACCTTGACCAGCCATGGCCTTTGCCTCCTTTCAGTCCACCAGACATATCACCTGCCAGAGGATACTTCTGGAAACTGTTGAGGCTGTCTCTCCCCTTCTAGAAACCTTCCATGGCTTCCTAGTACCTAGCCCAGCAGTTCTCAAAGTGTTGTCTGGGGGTCCCCAAGAAACTTCCAGGCAGTCTGCAAGTTCCAAACAAATTCTAAATTAATATGAAGACGTTATTTGCCCCTTGTCTCTCATTTATCTCACAAGTGTAGAGCAGAATTTTCTCGATACTCCATGACATGTGATACTACAACAGACTGAAGGCAGAGCAGATGTGAGGATCCAGCTGTTTTCTATTAAGCCAGTCATTATGGAGATTTAAAAAAATGTAAAACAGTCATTCCCAGTTATGATGTTTTTGGAACATAGAGTTATTTTTCATAAAAATTTGACGTTTTGTTAAAATGCAATCAGTTTGTTTTATTTTAAAAGAAATCAATAAATGTATATTTAAAAATTTTCTCAGTATTAGTTTCTTTTATGGCAAATATCGATGAGTGGAATCCATGTAGACAAAAGCTCTTTGAGGTGTTCGGATTTTGAAGGTGTGCTAAGGACAAAGAAATTAACTCTTGGCTGAGAGGATCACATCTAAACTGCCTCCAGCTTGGCATTCCAGATGCTGCCCTCCCCTTGACCTTCACACATTTATGCTCCAGCAGCATCCAGGTCCTGTGGGTTTCCAGGTGATGCCAGGTTAATTCTCACCTCCAGCCTTTGCTCATGTGGTCACTTCTGCTTGCTCGCAATGCCCTCGCCCCCTTCTCCCCCTGTTAGCCTTTTAATTTCAGCTCAGTCGGCACCTGCTCTGGGAGACCTTCCCTGAGGGCCCCTCACGGCACCCAGCTCCCCAGGGGAGGCTGTGTGCCTGAGTCCTGTACTCTTCCCCCCAGTGCCCCCCATGGGCACGGAGGTTTGCAGGAGCCCCCTCGATGCTGCTGCATTGAGGGCGGCGGGGGTGGTGGGGGTGGTGGTTAGGGGCTGGGAGGGGGGTCCCTCTTTGGTCACTCCTGAACTGCCTAGCACAGGGCCTGGCTTAGTTGGGTGCTCAACAAACTTCTGACTGAAAATCCATTTTATTTATGGCACGAACATTAACACAGAAACGAGTCACCCCAACAAATGAAATTTGTCAAATTGTCACATCCCTGCTCTGTTCCCCCACCCAGTTTCGGTTTTTTGCATCATTGTGAAACAGCTAAGCACAGTCCTAAGATCTGTATTTTCACTCAGCTGTGAAATACAGTATTTCCCCAAATTAAAAAAAAAAAGTTCAGAAAATAATCTGTTGAGTTGATCTAACAACTGACTGTCCTAATTTGGGAACTTTGACTCTTCCAGTGTGATGAAGTTTATTCTATTCCCATTCAAAGAGCAAATATTTAAAATAAAAGTGTCCATCTGCTGACACTTTTAATCCAAATTCACCATTTCACTTGGTGAAATGTATATAATCTCTCATCACAGTGTAAATAGAAAGATCTGGATTGGTAAATTCTGTGATGTGTTCCTGGGGTCATAAGATGTTCCAACACATAAAGTAAATAATTCTGATCCTGAGATGTTATCCTCAAGAAATCATGCAAACATTGGAAAGATTCCGCATTTATTTAACTGGATTAAGCCTTCAGAATTGTAGCCTGCACTACAGTTTTGCACTCTAGTCTCTGGATGATTCAGGATCCAGTCAGGTTTTACCTTCTTTCTTGCCATATATCCCCTGATGACAGCTGTTCTCTCTCCTCCTCCCTGAAGCCTCTTTCATGGGGTGTCACCATCTCCAGGAAGCCCTCACCCCTCCTTGAGGTCTGGGCCAGGTAGGCCAGGAGCCAGGAGCCAGAGTCGGTCCCAGGGTGCCAGGCTGCCAGCAGGAGAATGCTGCCTCACTTGTCCACCCTGTAACCTTTTCCCTCCATTGGCAACATTAGTCACCAGTGGGGCCGAGTGGCCTTGCCCCCCACCTCCCCCACCCCATGTTCTGGCTTCACTCACCTAGGAGCCCCACATTTGGTCCATATCGCTTATGTCCTCAAGGGCCAGGGATCTGGCCTTGGTTGACAGAAAATAATGACAAGTCTCCTATACCCCCAATCCTGGCTTGCTAGAATTTTCCTGTATACTTACCCATTCAGGTGCCCCAGAGATGGTGTCTGATTGTGTACAGAAAGAAGAGGTTTGTTCATTCATTCGTTCATTCATTCATTCAACATTTATTAGTGCTTGTACTGTATCTGGTCCTTCTCTGGGCACTGGATCTGCTCAGGAGAGGGAGGTACCTGCCCTCAAGGAGCTTGCAGGCTTAAGGCGCAGACTGATGAATAAAAAAGGTGAGAACCAGACTAGCCAGAGTTGACACTTTCTAAATGCTCTCTCCATATTGGACAGGAATGGCAAGGTAGCCTGGTTAGAACTACATGTTGGGAAGCACAGTGTCTTTTTTGGGAAACAGGGAGGAGCAGCCCTCACTTAGCTGGGGGTTGACTCCTGAGCAAAGTTTTAAGACTGAGCAGGAGTTAGCCAGCCGGAGGAGAAAGCCATGTCCCTAGTAGACCTAACAGCATGGACAAAGGCTTGGCACGGACTCAAGTTGGTTACTGCCCAAAGAAGCCCTGAATTTTGAGACCTCCTTTGCGTATTTTTTGTGGGAGGTGGGTTTGTCACAAAATAGTGAGGAAGGAAAACTCATCTTTCTTCCCTGGCTGGAAGGGAAGCACCAGCTCTAGAGGAGGTTGACTTTGGATTAAATCCAGCTTTGCCTCTGACCAGCTGTGTGGCTTTGGGCAAGTCACTTCACCCCTCTGAGCCTCAGTTGCTGCATCTTCCCCCAAGAAACATACACTGCATCACTCAGAAAAAAAACACAGAATTCAATGAGATAATGTATGTAAAGTTTTAATACAGGGTTTCTCAACACTCTTGACATTTTGGCCTGGATGCTTCTTTGTTGTGAGAGGCTGTCCTGTGTACTGTAGGATGGTTAGCGGCACCCCTGGTCTCCACCCATGAGATGCCAGTAGCATCTCTCACCCAGTCTGTGACAATTAAAATATCTTCAGACATTGCCAATGTCCTGTGGGGGGCAAAGTCACCTTAGGTTGAGAACCACCAGGCTAATACAGTGCCTGGTATGGAAAAGAGGCTCAATAAATGCTTATTTTCTTTCCCCTCCCAGTCTGGAGGGAGCACTAACTCTTGTCCTGTTGGAGCAGGAAGGGCCTTTAGTGATCACTGTGCAAATAGAGAAACAGGGCTCAGAGAGAAGTTAGCAACCTAATGTCACACAGCATGTTACTGGCGGAATGAGTTGGGTAGAATAGAGACAAAGTAGCCTTGATGAGGGGACCCCAAAACACAGTGGTTTAAATAAGCTCGCTCATTGCTTTACTGCCACAGGGCCCAGAGATGGGTAGTCAGGGGCTGTTGGAGCACCTCTGCTCTCTTCAATGAGGGCTCCACCTCTAGATCTCAGGGAGTTACTCTACTTACTCCCATTTCTAATGGAAGAAAAGAAGAGAAGGTCAGGAGGAAGGGGAGGGAATGCCCTCTTTGTCTGTTTTTAAGGAAGCGTGATGCCCATCATGGGGCTTGAACTCATGACCCTGAGATCAAGGGTTTCAGGCTCTGTGGACTGAGCCAGTGAGGTGCCCCTTTCTTTCAAAGCACAAAGTGGAATTTGCCGCAATACTTCTGCTGATATTACATCGGCCAGATCTTAGTCACATGGCTACTGCAAGGGAAGCTGGGAAATGTAGTCCCTGGCTGGGGGCCATGTGCCCAGCTAAAACCTGGGGAGGGAGAGAAGAATGATCCCTGGGGGGACCGTTGGCAGTCTGGCCATAAAGACAGGGTAAAAACCCAAGATCTCCCAGGACCATGATTCTCTAGACCACATAAGGGCTTTCATCAGTCACTCAACAAACACAGGGCGGTCATAACAGCAATTTCAGCATGTAGAGGGGACACTCGTCTGGGCTCACTAGCTGTCAGGCCCCAGTTAGACACTTCCCACCCTCACAACAGCTCAGCGAGCGAGGTTTTTTCTGCTAATTCCATTTGACGGGTAAGAAAACTGAGATTTCCAGAGGCTAAGTAACTTGCCCAAGGTTTCAGGGCTAGAAAGCGGCAGGGGCCGTGTGGAGCTCAGAGGTGCCTAAGCCCCTAGCCCTCGCCCTGTGCCCAGCAGCCGCTCGGCACACCCTGAACTGAGGTCTTCACAGGATTGCTCGGGAGAGCTGGTCTGCGGCCCCTCCAGGCCACCCCAAGAGCTCAAGGGACCTCTGAGGTGACTTGACCGTGAGGCAGCCTTCTTCAGGGGGAAAGCCCTTGTGGAAAGGGCGGCAGCCTTCTCCCTGCAGGCAGAGGGGAGACTGGGGCCTGCATGTAGGCAGGAACAACAGCCTTGAGAGGCTCTCATATGTCTTGGGCAGAAGAAAGTAGCGCCTGCCGGGGCCTGGGGAGGCAGCCAAGGTGCCTGGGTGACCGCATGTCAGCTCTCTGAGCAAAGGTTCTCATAGTCATGGGTTCAAATCCTGGCTCTGCCTCTTGCTCACTGTGTGACCTTGATGAGTCAGTTTGCCTCTGTGAGCCTTAGTTTCCTCATCTGTTGAATGGGGTTAAGAATAGTATCTCCTGGTGTTGTTAGGAATTGGTGAGGTCCTACGTGCCAGCAAAGGCAGTGCTCCATGATGGTGGTGGTGTTAGCCTCAGCAAAGTGATGCTGTCTGGACCACGGCCAGGCACAGCCTGGGGAGGCCAGAGAGGAGCTGGTCTCCATGGGATGGTTGAGCACCCTCAAGGTGCTTGGCTTCACCAGGCAGGCAGGGCCCTTGTGCAGCCTGGCCAGTGGGCCCACAGGCTCTCAGGGCTGGGTGGGTGAGCCCTGGTGTCGCGAGACCATGGGTGTCCTCAGGTGCTGCTTGAATTGATCTCCGTTGCAGGGGAACCCTAGCCTTTCAGAGGGCACAGAGGGGCAGGCTGGGAAGTAGCCCAGGCCCCTGACCCTATGTTACTCTGCCCTATACTCCTGAGCCCACAGACCCAGTGTCCCCCATCCTCCATAAGACCTCTCAGAGTCCCTGAGGACTCCCTGAGGGGAAGGGAGGAAAGCCCTGGTTGGGGTTACCCAAAGTGTGACTGTCCATTCCTACTGCCTGCCTGGCCCAGAGTAGGCCCTCACTGAATGCCTGCTGAGCATGTGAATGGATGAACCAAGGGCCTGCCACTGCCACCAACTGGCTGTGTGACCCTGGGTCAGTCTCTTGCCCTCTGTGTGTGTCAGTGTTCCAATTTGTAAAACAAGCTGGATCGTCCCAGAGGTCCCTTCCAGCTCCCACCCAGGTCTCTACCACCTAGTTGTGGTAGAGAATGGTGGTCTCTACCACCATTCCCAATCCCAATGGAGGGAATAAAATGGGCCACACAAGAGGGTGCCGAAGTGGTCTTTAGTTGCAGGGGGTGGAGGGTGGTGAGCACAGAGGCTGCTGTACCGACTTCGAGGAGGAGTCTCTGGGAGAGCCCCTTCTGGCTGCACTCAGGCTATCGCTCTGCTTGGGGCGTGGCTGCACCTTCCCAGATGGAGATGCTACAAGGGACACTGGGCATCGATCTGGAACGAGACCACAGACAATCAGACACTGCTGCCCAAACTCTTCCCTACAATCCCCTGCAGGGTCTAAGGCCTTGAAGAGGGGCCTGACACCTGTGGTTTGGGGTTTGTCTCTGGCACCTGGCCCTTACTCTCCTCTCCCCTCACCTTAGGAACAATGGCAGATGTGAAAAGACTGATCAGAGGCCAAGACTGGAGCCAGGGTTCAGGGCTCAGTATAGGATCAGGATCATGGATCAGTCTGAGATCAAGGTCAGGGCTCAGTCTGTGACTGATGTCATTGCTCAGTAGATCACTGAAGTCAAAGCTCAGTCTGTGAGCAGGATCCAGGCTCAGTCTGGGTGTGTGAAAAAGGCTCAGGGTACAGAATGTGACCAGGATCAGGGCTCAGGCTGGGGCCAGGGTCACAGCTCAGTCTACAACCAAGATTAGGGCTCAGCCTGCTGCTAAAAAAAGAAGAGAAGCTGAGTCTTGCTTTGGCTTCACCACAGGTACCTGTGGAGGAGCCTCATCCTCTGTGAGGGCTCTTTACTGATGGCCTGGATACTTGTCTGTCTGCCTTTCCCTCAGGACAATGAACTCCAGGAAAACAGGGTCCTGGTCAGTTGTCACCAATAAATTCTCCAGAGCTCCGAGCCTATTTGGAACATAGCAGGTGCTCAAATATTATTGGCAGAAAGAAGGACTGAAGTAAACATAGAATTAAATATAGAGTGTTGGGGCGCCTGAGTGGCTCGGTCAGGTAAGTGTCTGCCTTTGGCTCAGGTCGTGATCCCAAGGTCCTGGGATCGAGCTCAGAGGGGAGCCTGCTTCTCCCTTTCCCTCTGCCCCTCCCACCTCCACTCATTCTCTCTCTCACGCTCTCAAATAAATAAAATCTTTGAAAAAAAAATAGAATGGCGGCTTGTGACAAGTACTCTGAAGGCCAAGAGTAGACGGTTTTGAGGGAGAATAGGATCAACCTTTTTTTAGAACCTGAAGGTTGAGAAGTACGTGGAGGTGAGGGGAATGGTGTTCTAGGAGGCCAGACGAGCGTGTGCACAGGTCTGGAGGTGGGGAAGAACTTGTTTGAGGCCCAGAGCAAAGGCCAGGGTGAGGGCAGTGATGGGAGGGTGGGGCCGGAGCACGCTGAGCCCAGACGGCGGTGGGGAGTGCTTGGGCTGAGCGGGCTTGGGCAACAGAGTGGAAGGCCATTTCACAGATGTGGACACTGAGACCCAGAGCGGCAGGATGAATTCCCTGGGGCTGCAGACAAGGCCGTATCCAGCAGGGCTCAGTATAGGATCTGATTTACCTGTCCATTTATATCCCAGCCTTCCCCAATAACATCACGCAGTAGAGCCTTTCTTTGGTTTGGCGAGCTGTGATCAAATCCCTTGAGGGAGTAGGGTAGAGTGACCTCTGCTCATGGCCTTCGGGGCTGAGAGCCGAGAACCCAACCTTGTTTCCCCCAAAGCCAACCTGCCCCGGCCTTCGACTTCAAGACCGTTCTCCTCCAACAGCCACCTCCAGGGTCACCCTTCCTCCCCTCACCCTCTTCCTCCACCAGACCTGCCCTTGCAAGCACACTGTTTAGGAAGTAGATTTTTGTGGATTGACAGGGATCAGTGGTTTAAATGGAGAGGATTCAGTTTGCAATATCTCGTTTCAGGAATTTTCCAATGAATTGAGGACTCTCTGGGGACAATTTGAAATCAGAGCCCATGGTAAGCATTTACTTCTCCTCCTCCTCCCACATGGAGGCAAGAAGGAAAATACAATTTATTATTATTATTACGGTTATTGAGGGATATAACATAATGATAAAGGGGTCAATTTTTCAAGAAGCAGTAACAATCCTAAATGTGCTGCACCTAACAACAGCACTTCAGAAAGCAGGAAGCAGAATTGACAGAGCTGCCGAGTGATCGGAGGCCAACACTCCTGTCTCAGGAATGGAGAGAACAGGAAGTCAAAGTCAGCATGGGTATTATTCTCACAAAGGGCTGAGTGTGTGCCAGGCTCTGTGCTAAACACTCGTATTTTCCCAGATGGTCGGCTCAACAGCCGGTGAGGAGACATTATTGTCACCTTCGGGTTACAGATGGGAAAAATGAGGCTCAGAGGGGCTAAGTTGGTCACAAAGTTCTAAGTCGGTAGCTGATATTTGAACCAAGGTCTGTCTGACTCCAGAGCCTACACTCTTTTGCCACATTGTGCCACCTCATGGGGACAGGAATAGGGCTGAAGCCAGGGGATCCCCAACTCCTCTGAGAGCCCAGCTCTGCTGAGATGGACCAGCCTTACCTGTCCAGCACGGTGCGTGAGATGCTGTCTGGGTCACTGCTGCATTTTCCTATGATCACTCTGAGGGCGCCAGTCTGGGCATCGACTGCAACTCTGACATCAGTCAAGAGGTCCAAAGAGGCCTTCAGGTCGACCACCTGGCCAATGACAGGCCTATAGGAAATAAGATTCCCAGTGAACAGAGGTCTAGAAGGCCCACTAGGGTTCTTCCGCCTCCGTGGATCTTTAACTCTCCAGCTTGTCTATGGATAATGTCAGCACCGTCTGGATTCCCAATTAACATTTATGTTAAGGGCTTCTTTGCCTGGCCACATGGATTTGGTTCGTATGACTGTTTTATAGAGCACCACCCTAATAACAAAAATAAGAATAATAGTTGGCATCTATTGAGGGCAAATTATATGTTAAGCATTTCTAAAAAGCATTTTTTCGGGACACCTGGGTGGCTCAGTGGGTTAAGCGTCCGACTCTTGATTTCGGCTCAGGTCATGATCTCAGGGTCCTGAGATTGAGCCCCATGTGGGGCTCCCCACTCAGCGGGGACTCTGCTGGAGGTTCTCTCTCCCTCTCCTTCTGATCCTCGCCCCCTGCCCCGTCTCTCTAAAACACATAAATCTTTGGAAAAAAACCCATTTTTTCCTGGATTAATCCATGTCATCGTTATAGCAATACCATGAGGTAGAAGTACTGTTATTATCTTTATTTTCAAAATGGGGAAACATCGGTCTAGAGAGGTTAAGTAACCATCCCGAGATCTCATGGCTAATGAATGATGGAACCCCCGTGTCCTCAATTTATCTTCTTCCACACTTGCTCATTTTCCTATCTCTCTATCTCTTTTAAAGTAATCAAAATACTTTAAAATTACGTTTTTCACACATGCCCTTCATTTATATACTGTGCACTACTCTATGTGTTTAGCTATCATGGTCACTGCTATTTAAAGAGAATCTCAAGAGACGAAATAATGCTGGAGGAAACTTTGCCAGAGTTATAAATGCTCATGTCTTCTCAGGTTTTCAAATTTTACAATTAGATAAATGTTATGATTTCAGAAATATTTAATTAATGAAGGATTCTTTCCAGAGAGACTTGGTTATGGCCAAAGTTCATTAGAACATTTTATTTTATTTTTTATTTTATTTTTTTTAAAGATTTTATTTATTTGAGAGAGAGAGAATGAGAGATAGAGAGCACGAGAGGGAAGAGGGTCAGAGGGAGAAGCAGACTCCCTGCTGAGCAGGGAGCCCGATGTGGGACTCGATCCCGGGACTCTAGGATCATGACCTGAGCCGAAGGCACTCGCTTAACCAACTGAGCCACCCAGGCGCCCTCATTAGAACATTTTAAAGCTTCAGATTTTAGAGCTGGAAAGGCCCCTTCATGTACAGATTAGGACACTGAGGCCCAAGGCCACACGGTAGCATGGGAAAGAGCCCGATTCTGGTTTGGAGATCCATTGGCCGTGCTGCACAGCCTCTCCCAAATCCCAGATTCTAATGTATACTCACAGGGCCAGGGTGACATTAGCGACGATGGGGACCCTTATGTTAACGCCTTCGCCATCAGGAGTCAGTTCAACTTTGATTTTCAGGATGCGGGAGTTAATGATGTTCAACCTGTGCGAAAACCACAATTTCCCTTCGTCATTCCTCATGCCAGCCAGGGGCTGAGCGCTTCTCTACACCAGCATCAGGCTGAACATTTGGGCCTCACCAGCCTTGCCTTCTCTTTGGCCTTCACAATAGCCCCGTTCAGAGGTTTTATCCTCTCCATGTTATGGCCTGGCACACGGAGGCTCAGACAGACGTAATTTCCCACAGAGATTCCAGGGAGAAATAAGTGCCAGAGTCCGAATTTGAACCCGGAACCGTTTGATTCCAACCTCCCCGTGTGGAGCCAGCCGTGTGGTATGAACTCGTCTTCTCCATCCTGAGGGGATTCAGACTTTTATCCTCAGCTACATTTGGAGAAGAAAGACTTACTCCTTGGAAAAGGGACCTCAGGCACCAGCAAACAGGTGGAGGTAAGGATTAAGAGGCCCTTTACCCTGATCCTAAAATTACATAATATGGAAGCCCAAACCCATGAGATGCCCAGATTGGCCCTGCAGCCCTGCCTCTAATTTGCTCAAGCCCTGATGAACCTGGCCTCAGACCGCCTTGACTCGGTGGGGAGGAACAAGGTTTATCAAACTTTTTGACTTTGACCCTAAATACACCTTCCCAAAGATGTGTGTTCCCTTTTCTTGGAGCAAAGATCTCCACCTTGAAGCGTCAACTCACCCCAAAGTCTCATCCTTAGCTGGAGAGATCTTAGAAAGAACATTGTTCACCAAGTTCTTCATTTCCTGTACCTTCTCCTTGGCCAGGAGCCAACCCTTGGATTCCTGAAGCTTCCCCAAGTCGGCGGTCAGTTTCTGAACGACAGCTGACAAAAACAGTTGCCATTTAGTGTTGTGCATCACTTATGGAGCAGTGACCATGAACCAGACACTAGGTAAGACTATTTGCCTATGTTATTTCATTTACTTTTCATAACAACCCAAATGAGGCAGATATTGTTATTATCTGCATTTTCAGATGAGGAAATAAAAGATCAAAAGGTTAAGAAATGTGCCTCAAGTCATGTGGCTGGGGAGCCTTTGTTCCTTCCATGCTGCCTTCATGCTAATATATACTAATCATTCATAAACAAAAGCAATCAATTAACCAGGCAATTCATATTGCTTGTACACCAGCTTCTAGTAGTGACTTGAGGGGGTTGTCTATTGCTCTAAATGAGATGTTCATGCAAGTTTGAAAAACTAGGTCAAACAGAATGAGAGAATAAGAAATAGAAAATCTAGAATCAAACAAAAAGTATGATTCCAACTCATAAAAGTGGCAAATGGGAGTCCCAGGATGACAGCTTTGCAGCAGGCCCTGAGAACAATAATTCATACAGGAGTATGAAAACGAAGTGTCTTAATGGAAGGGCTCCAGAGAAAAGAGGGATTAGATAGACATGGCAGATGTAGAACAGTGCATATGCAAAGAATTAAGGATATGTGTATAGAAAATAATTCAAGTGAAAAACAAGGCAATTATTAACTCAAGGAAAAACAAAGGCTGTACAAGAGAAGAAATGTAACTATGGTTCTGCAACTTGGCTCTACAATGAATGGTATCTACCTAGTTATAATGATATAAGAAACAGAGACTACCAATTTCAATAAAAGTATTTTTGGTCCTATAACTCATTAGGTGGCCTTGATCCAGACACTTCTGTTTCTGAACTCAGTTTTCTCAGCAGTGAAATTAGAGAGTGGGTCCCTTCTATACCTTTGAAGCTCTAAACCCTAACAAGGTTTGAAAGGTAGCCATTTGTAGCATTTACTTCCTCCTATAATGTTTCAAGAAAATGAAAAGAAAGCCAAATGCTTTTAAGAAATCAGAATAAAAAAGAGACATGATTAAATATAAAGCTAGGTAGCTTTAAAGCTACCTAGGCTTAGGTATAGCTAATTTCCTTAATTTCCAATGAATTAATACATATCAATAAGAAAATTGAACAACCTAGCAGAAGAATATGCTATGAATATGATCAAAATATTTATGCTAAAATATATAAATAGCTAATAAAATATGAGAAAATGAGTGAATTCTTTCATAATTAGAGAAATGCAAAGTGAAATGAGTTCTAACCTTTTATCTATAAGATTAGCAAAACTTTTAAGTTGCCCATAGCAGTGCTATCAAGAGAGTAGAAAAAAAGACACTCTCCCAAAACTTTTGGAGAGAATGTTAATGTAGGGAATTATTTGTCAACATCTCCTATAATTCAAAATGTGCATACCTTTTGAACTTTTGAAATCTCAGTTTTAGGAATTTATCCTCTGCAGATATTAGGAAAAAATTTGCCATGATATAATGTATAAGAGGATATTCATTTGAGCATTGCTTGTTCCCCGAAAAATAAGTGAATGAACCAGGAACTGAATAGCCACCTTTCTCAGTAAACCACCCATAAAGAGCAGCCCCTGGTGGCAGCCTCTGGTAATGCAGACATAGCACTCGGGAGGCAAGCTCCTAGGTGCCACTGATCATCACTTGTTGACTCACATCCAAGTGTATTGTCAACGGTCTCAAGTCCTTTCTCAACAGCAGGTTTCAGTTTGTTCACAACATTATTCTGGTCGTTGCCAAGACTTCCAAGAAGAGACGCTGAGGTCCCGGTGAGCAGACCACTTGGAGAGCCCCTCACCCATGGAGGAAACTGAGGCCCAGAGAAAGGGGATGGCTTGGCCAGGCCTTACACAAACAGGAACTGGGTGTTTGGGTCCCCAGGGAAGGTCCTCCCACCCCTGTCACACTGAGGCTAGCTGGCGGGACAGGAGAGGCTTTGAGCTTGAATGTCCTGTTTATCACCTTGGCCTCTGCTATTTGAGTTGTTTGTAATGCCTGCTGCATTGGGCCTGTGTCAACCCGGAACCGGCCACAGGCAACGCCAATGTGCCATTTGGCATGAGGCTGGGGAGCCCTGGCAGAGGGCTCAGGAGCATCCTGTGCATGGTACCTCTGCTCCCTCACCTGCAAGTCAGCAAGGACCCGGCGGGCCTGTCCTTCACGTGGACGTGGCCTGGGCAAGGCGGGGGTTAGGACTGGTGGCTCGGGAGCTAGTTCTGCTCATGTTGACCGTGGCTCCGCCACGAGAGCACAGAACAGGAAGAAGCTGGCAGCCCGGGTCCCCAAGCCTGGCGCTGGGACCTGGAGAACCCCTCTAGGAGAGCCTTGCTGGGTGGACTTGGACCAGTCATCAGACCCCCCTCCCTGGCTGCCTGGCACCTAGTTCCACAAACATCTAGCCCCGCTTCCTCCGGCCACGGGCTTGGAGCTGAGGACAGTGCTGAAAACTCTGAGGAGAGTTTTTCCCGCCACGAACACACAGCCCAGACCTCAGGCCTGGCACTGGCCCATGGACATCAAAAGCGTGCCGAGGGGACGCCGAGGATGGTGGTCAGAGCCTGACTCCGGGCTTGGGCAGGCCTGGGTTCAAATCCTCTCTCTCTTCCTGTCTCTGGCTGAATGGCCTGGACAAGGGGTGTCACTTCGCTGAGCCTCAGGTTCCTGATCTGTGACATGGGACTAACAGGCCTTACTTCCAGGTGCATTGTGAGGATGAGGGTGACCCGTGTGGAAGGGTTAGCACGCGGTAGGCCCTTGACCCATGATGATCGTAGGTCTTGCTGGTCTCTGGTCACTCCACTGCTCCCCACCTCAGTTTCCCCACCCGCACAGAGCCCTGACCCCATGGCATCACGGAGAAAATGAAATGAGACAGTGCATCCGAGACAGTGCGCTTAATGCTCAATTAATGGCAACTGTGCTCCTGATCTTTGTGGGCCGTGAAGCCCTGAGGAGCGAAACAGGGTGTGTGTCTCAGGCTTTCCCCTTGCTGACTGTGTGAGAGCAGACAGGCGCCCTCGCCTCTCTGAGCCTCTGGTTTTTACCACAGAATGAGAATTAGAATGGTCTCTACCTCAGAAGAGCCGCTGCGGGGACCATGTGCAGAGATGGGAGTGGAAAGCCCAGCTCGGCTCCCGCTGGAGAAGGTGCCCCGTGCATCCCAGTCACCGTCATCGCCATCACCATTACTGCAATAAGCAGGGAAATTGGGAGGGTGACAAAGGACACAACGGGCCTGGGTTCAAATCCTTGCTCGGCTGCTTCCTAGCCCTGCGCCCTTACCCCCTCAGCTTACCCTTACCCCCTTACCCCCATCTGTAAAGTGGGCGCTTGTAGTGTCAGACCGGTCTGAGGAGCGGATGAGGTCCCACGGATACGTCCCGTGGGTGCTTTCTAATGGGAGGAAGCTTCCATGGAAGCTCCAGGAGGCGGGGATTCTGTTTTGTTCCCTGCCACGTCCTCAGTGCCACAAAGACCCCTTGTTGAAGAAATGTTCGTTGAGTTGCTGCTATAATTTCTACACACAGGTCAGGGGCTTTGTCCCCAGGTGGCTTCCCAAGGGAGATCCATGGCGCCCTGTCTCTAGTACTTTCCACACGTATCTGCCTCTCTGCAGATGTTACGGTACAACCCACTTCTCCTTTCTCTCTCTGGCTCCCACTTGCTCCTGGTGACCCTGGGTCTGGGAGGTGGCCCGGAGCGTGGGCTTGGCTGCCCAGGCTGACTTCTCCCCTCAGCTGTGGCCTCGGGCATCCCTGGCCCCTCTGAGCCCGTTTCTCCGCTCTGGGGGCTAGTGCCAGGCTCAGTGCTGCCACAGTCCGCTGTGCCATGACAGGACGTCAGTGTGGGGTTGGCACAATGCTGGGGTGCCGCGTCACTGCCCCCTTCCACCCCAGCAGACACCCTCCAAACCCCCCAGGCCGTGAGTGTGAGGGGGCACGGGAAGGGTCTTCGGTGGCGGGTGGGGAGGTCGGTACTCTCAGAGGTCATCTGAGGTCCAGGCCCGTGCGCCTGGGTCATCCCGGAAAGAGAAGAGGTGACATCCTGCCACATTCTCTCCCCTCTCCCGGGTACAGTTAGTTGGTTCTCCTCGCATGGCAAGTATTTGCCTTTTGGGGACAAGAGCCCCAGCCTTGAGGGTCGTGGGATGAATTTCTCATTGAAAATCTCCAGCGAGGCATTAAGGATTAGCTGTCTCAACTCTGGGACATGCTACCTCGGTGAGACTACTAATCCCCATTGTGGCAGCTTCCTGGTCCCACTGACCCAGCCCTTAACCTCTGAGCGGCTATCTTTTTCCAAACACGACTCAATTCCCTGGCAAGAAAGGTCCTAAAAGGTCATCCAGCCTGCTGAGACCAGAGAAGGGGGGGGGTGGGGCGGAGGGGGCAGAGGGGGGGGGGGGGGGGGTGCTGGGCTGAGGCTTTGCCCACCAACTCCCCCCACTACGGTGGATCACTCTCAGGTGACGGTGGGTCACTCTCACCCACTGAGTGAAGTTCCTTTATTTTACTGTAAAAAGGCTGAAAGGATTGTCACTTTTTCCTTTGAAATCAGGTACGAATAATTCATCCAATTCATAAGAGGCCCCAGTTTCCCACACTTGACCTGCTCACTCAGGAATTCTTGGCAAATAAGAAAGATCCGAGTAACAAATGTTTTCCGACACATCGTCATTGTCATGACTGTTACACATAACAATGAATAAAGTTGTCACGATGTTAGAGTCTGAAGACCTTTAACTATACATGTTGCAATGTTGACGTTGCTGTTTTTCTGATTTTAGAGACGACGCATTTTGGTTTTCCAGCTCTCATTTTCCTCATTCATTTGTTCATTTACTCATTTGTTCATTCATTTAACGAATGTAGATTGTTGTGAGCTGGGACCACTCTTCCATTTGATCACCATCTGTGGGGCGCCTCCTGAGTGCCACGCCCTGTGTTAGAGTCTGAGACGAACTTGCCCCAGAGACGGGCCACCCTCCAGGGCGGTGGCTGAGCCCCGGCCATCAGCTCACGAGTGTAGGAAAGCATAGTCTCCTGCTTGCTCACTCCCCCAAACAACCAGAAGCAGGTGCTATTTTGTTCCCATCTTATAGACAAGGAAACCGAAGCACAGAGAGGCAAAGTGAATTGCTCAGGGTCACACGCGTAGAGCGAGTGCTGGGGATCTGCGCCCAGGGGGCCTGGTCCCAGAGTCCATGCTCAGAGTCTCTGGCGCTACACGCTCGTTTATATCCTGATAACTGGCACCCCCTTGGCCTGTGGGAGCCCTTCAGGGGTAGGAAGCACTCTGATCGGTCTCTGCTTCCCTCACACCACCCAGCCCAAGGTCAGTGTCAGAGGAAGCACCCCATAAAAGTGTGTGAGTGGAAGGAATGTGTGCGAGCTCTTTCTCCTTTGTTAGATTGGAATTCCTTTGTGTCAGGGCTCAGGGCTCTGCCCTCTTTGTCTCTCCAGCAGCCAGCCTAGGGCCTGGCTTGTGGTGGGTCCCTATAAACACTATATTGAATGAAAGTGCAAAGAACACGTTAATTGACAGGCTGACCAACTGGCTGAATAGATAAATGTAGGGGATGAGATCCCAGAGTCCAGCGAGAAGATTCTAGAATCCTATCCCTCTCTCCCTTTTCCCATCCAGCCTCCCAACCCTTCAGCCATCCACTCATCCCATCATCACATGTTTATGGAGCCTCTATTCTGGCTCTGCCCCATGCCAGGCTCTGGGCCCCAGGGAGCACTCATATGTGCATCTACCCTCGGACACCACCAGCACAGGGTAGGGGCAAACATAGACACCAAGCAGGTAACATGCTTGAAAATATTCTGTCCTTTGAAAACCCTACAAATGGTCAGAATTTTTCCTCTTGGGGCTTCACTGCTGCCCCTAGCGCAGAGCCCGGTCCTGATGAAGGCCCTTCATAAACACCAAATTGGGTTGAACTGAGCACTTTGGGACTTGAAAGAGGAAATGATAAGACGTTATGATATAGGTGGGGACAGATAAGACAGAAGACAGATGTTGGCCTCATTTCCAAATCTGGGGTCGCTTTGAGTATGTTTGTCTTGCTGGGGCTTTTAGTAATTAACCAGACCTCAGTTCAAGTCCTAACCCTCCTACTTCCTAGGTGTGTGACTTAGGCAAGTTACATCACCCCTCTGAGCCTCCAGTCCTCATTTGCAAAATAGAGATCAGGAAGGCCGGAGGGTGGGCAAAGGGGCAGGGTCTCCATCCTGACCCTGCTTTTTACCAGCTGTGTGATTTTCAGCAGGGCAAGCCAGTACTCTGAACCCCCTCTCTAAAATCAGGTGCCGATCCTGGCGAGGAGGGACTGGGGGGACATTAAGTTGAAGAAGGCAGAGTTTGGGAGCAGTAGGGGGTCGCTGCTCAAGTAAACGGGCAGGACAAAGTATGGAGAGACTAGCAGAGCTTCCTGCCTTTCCTCCTGGGACTCTAGTCTAGTGGGATCTCCACGTCTCCCCATTCTCAGGCTCTCTGACTCTTCTGGAGCACCCCCAGGGCCTCCTCTTTGGCCTCCTGGACCTGCTTTGCATCACCTCCTCCCAGTGCCCAGAGCCAGGTCTGAGGATGTCACACCCCGACAGGTCTCCCCATCCTTCAGGGTGCCTCTTCTGTGAAGCCCTCACTGGCTCATGCTGGCCCTGCTCACTTTCTGCCCTGTAGGTTTTGAACAGGGCTCTTCCTTGCACACACACACACACACACACACACACACGATTGTCAACTCGGTGAGGCCAAGGTCTGCCTGGGATTCCCTTCACTCCCCACTGTGGCTGACGCAGAGCTCAAGTGTGTTTGTCAGTTGCATCCATCCTTGGGTTGCTTGTAATGGGAAACACAACCCAAACGGACTTAAGTGTCAGAGGGAGTCCTTGCCCACGTAACTTGAAGGTCTATGGGTTTCAGGCACGGCTGAATCCAAGTGCTCAAAGGAAATCTTCAGGACTGTGCTTCTCTTCATGACGTGGCTCTGCTTTCTTCTTCATTGACTTCGTTCCCAAACTGACTGACAGCCACTGGCAGCCTCAGGCCCACCCCACGGCTTAACAACCCTAGCAGAAAGAGGATATCTCTTCCCTAATATTCCTTCAGAAGGCTAGGGCTGACCCCCAGTGGCCCAGTTGGGGTTACACGCTGAGCTCTGAACAGATTGCCGTGGCTGGGGCGAAGGCGCACATGGATGCGCACGTGTCCGCGCCGGAAGGTGGAGGTGCCGTGGCAGAGGGTCAGGAGGACAGGCAGGGGAGCGGAGCCAAAGGAAGGACTGGCCTCAGGGGGGAGGATATAGTGTCTGTGCTGGGGGCCCAGGAAGATGAGGCCAACAAGGGTCCACAGGTTTCCTCCACATGGAAATTGTTGAGGACCTGGCGGGGGCGGGCGGGCGGGGGGGGGCTGGGTTGCGGGGGGTGCTGATGGAAACCAGGTGGGCAGAGGGCTGGATGTGCCCAAGACAAGCCGGCAGCTCAAAGGGTGACCCAGGGACCCGTAGCATCAGCCTCTACAGGGAGCTTGTTGGCCCTGCAGGGCCTCGGGTCTCTGCCCAGACTAACCACACCAGGACCTGCATTTTAATACGAGCCCCAGGTGGTTCTTGCCAGTTCAAGGCTGAGAAGCTCAGCTCTGGGGGGCGTGGCTGAGAAGGGAAGAGAGAGGGAGGGAGGGAGCTGGAGGGAGTGTGGGGTCAAAGGAAAGGACCTTGATTCTTGCTGAGGAGGGAGAGACTGGAGTGTGTTGTATGCTCTTAACAATGAAAAAAATTAACTTTCTGTTCACAAGGTGAATCTTCATTAATGTTTCGCAGGACATCGTTTCATATTTGCATAAATCAAATGTGACCTGACTGTATTTGTTGTCTGAAAGAACAAACAGCCCGAAAGCCTCCCACTCTGGATTCTTTGGCAACGGGAGGCCTCCCAGGATCATTTCTTGCTGGACGAGGACACCAGGTGCTGTGAGCGCCGCAGAGACTCCGGGGAGAACGCCAGAGGCCACCCCACTTCCGTCCTGTCTCCCTTCTTTGTCTCCCCATGTGGCTCCACGAAACTCTGCTCCAGGCCCACAGGGCCCCTCGTGTTGTTCACAAAGAGGGTGCTGGAAAAGGAGGTTGAGGGAATGGATGCTGTCATATGTGTCACTGGGCCAGAATGGCCTTGTGAGCCGCCTCTGTCACTGTGTCCTCAGGCCATAGGTCCATGGGACATGAGGATGACCTAGAGAGGCTGGAGCTCAGGGATCGCTTTGTGCAGGGTGTGGGGAGACCTCCGGTCTTGGGGCCCTCCCCTCACTGTGGGTTCCCTAAGCCCCAGCTCTGGCACCTCCGAGATGGGGTTTCTTGGCTGCCACACTGTGAGTCATAGAACCAGGGCGTTGCAAAGGGACTTGGCTTCCTCCCTCTGCTTCTTGTGGTACCAGTGGGGAAACTGAGGCCAGAGCAGCATGGGGGACTTGATGGACAGTTGTAGGCCTGGACAAGAACCTAGGGCATCTCTTCCCCGAGGCCCTAGACAGCCCCATCTCCTACTGTTCTCTGCCAGAAGACCTGGGTTGGAATTTCACTCTGCCTCCGTCTGGCTGTGCGGAAATGGGACAAGCAGCTAGCCTCTCTGAGCTTCAGTTCCCTTATCTGCAAAGCAGAGATATTAACAGCCACCTCTTAAGGTGGCTGTGAAGACCATATGGATGAAGAGCACAGCACAGGGCTGGACACAGAATAAAAAGAAGTAGCTAAAAGGGCGCCTCAGTGGCTCAGTGGGTTAAGCATCCGACTCTTGATCTCAACTCAGGTGTTGATCTCAGGGTTGTGAGTTCAAGCCCTGCATTGGGCTCCACACTGGGTGTGCAGCCTACTTAAAAAGCAAACAAATAGCTAAAGTCTATTAACTACCATAATGTTACTGCTGTTATTAGCCCCATTTCTCTAATGGGGAGACTGAAGCACAGACAGGTTAAGTATCCTAGTAGGCTGAAGAACTGGGATTTGAGCCCATGAATTCTGACTCCCTAGCCTTCATATTTAGTCATATCACTTCTCTGAGCCCCAGTTTCTCCACATTTAAAATGGAGCTAATGATATCGATTTTAAGGGATGGCTTTGAAAATCGAGCAAGAAGGGGGTTCTGGGTGGCTCAGTCGGTTAAGCATCTGCCTTTGGCTCAGGTCATGATAGCAGGGTTTTGGGATCAAGTCCCGCATCAGGCTCCTTGCTCAGTGGGGAGTCTGCTTCTTCCTCTCCCTCTGCCTGCAGCTCCCCCTGCTTGTGCTCTCTCTCTGTCAAATAAATAAATAAAATCTTGGAAAAAAAGAAGAAGAAGAAAATCAAGCAAGATCACGAAAGCCAAGTGCCCAGCACAGTGTCTGACATAAAAAAAATGCTGCTTTACCCAAGTAGCTTCAGTCCGGGTGTAGGAGACATGGATTAGCAGGGGCATGGCTCCACCTTGTGGTGCAGTCTTGGAACTGCACCCCTCACCCAGATGTCCTGCCAGTCTGTTCTGGTTACTCCCGCAGGGCCCCGAGGGACGGGTGGAGGGGGCAGCTGAAGCCGGTACAGTTTCCACCCCTATCACTGCAGGGGCTGGTCTGTGGGAAGCAGGGGTGACGCGGAGGGTTTGACTGTGGGTTCGACTGTGGGTTCTCACACCCCCTTGAGGTTTCCTATCCACATCTTTGCCCAGTTGCTCCCTCTGCCTCATCATTTGTAGACTGTTAGTTGGTGGGGGCAGTTTGCTAAGCAGGCTCTGCACCTAAGCTTTCTTCATGCATTTTCTCAGGATTACCCTGTAAGATGGGGGCTGGTCTCACTCCCATTTGGCAAAAGAGGAAGCTGAGGTTCAGAGAGTCCATGGAAGAGCAGGATTTGAACTCGGATCTACCTGACTCCAGAGCCTGTGCCCTTCCTTGTTGCACCAAAGAGCTGTGACAGGGGCCACCCCCTCCCTGAAATATGCAACCTTATCATGAGAGTCCCCTGCACAAAAGGGTTCCCCTGCTCATTCCCGCCCACCCATCGGGAAGATCTTAGGGTTCCCAGGGCCTCTGAGGCCCGGATTCTGACCTTCTGGGACTTTAAATGTGTGTTATCTTATCCTGAAGTGTATCTTAGACACTGAAAAAGTGGCTTTGGAGCAAATTTCTTATACGGGAGGGGAAGGCAGAGGACAGACAAGCGGGAGCTGAGGGTGCAGGGTCAGAGGGTCTCACGGGTATAGCCCCCATCGCCTCTGAGTCCTAACTGGCTCACAGCTAGTCAGCAGCCTGGCTTTGTGCGTCTTACCGGAATGCCATCGCCCTACTGGACAGAACACTGCCCCAGCTTCGGGGGCCAGTGAAAATGCTCCGACCCCCGGCCTTGGAGCACACGTACCTCCTGATGGGGGCGCGAAGCTCACAGCCTGGCCTTCCCCCATTACAGCACCTTTGGTTCAGTGCTTAGAGGCTTTTCTGCCTTACCCAGCGCCATGCCGAAATACCTTCCTGGAGAGGTATTCCACCTCACCAGTCCTGAGCATATCCAAAGCCAGGCTCTAACGAAGGGACTATTTGCAGCTTGGCTGCAGGAGATTGCCGGTGTGTGAATGAAGACGACAGTCCCTCAAGATGGGGCCAGAGAGTTCCACAGGGACTCTCCAGGGTTTAAACCTCCTTACCATAGTCCTGGCAGGGGTGCCATGCTGATCCTACAGCTAGGGAGTGGGTCTCTGCAACTGACAGGAAAGAGAGACATGAAAAGATGTTGCTGTGAGCCAGGCCTGTAGTGGCCGTGGGTTTTCCAGAGGTGTCCTTTGCCGTGTCCCCAACACTCATCATTGAGGGATAGGCCTTTAGAGACTGGGCGTATTTTACAGGTGGGAGAGGAGAGACCCAGAGAGAGAATGGGACTGGTATGAGGTCACCTGGAGAGTTGGGAGCTGAACTATGGCTTGGACTTGGGTGTCAGGATGCCCAGGCCAGGGATCTTTCTGGTCATCTTCCCTGGCTTTCACCACAATCATGGAGAATTCCCAGGGAAGCGGCTTAGAGGGCTCCCCGATGAGCCAGGCCATCCCTGGTTCCCCAGAGAGACTATAGGCTGCCCCTCCTGCTTGAGGGGCATCTCGTCTCCTCCCCTGCCTCTTGCCAGGGACCCAATCTTGGTGAGAAACATAGAGGAGGCAAAGGTGGCCTGAGGCAAGCTATGATGATAGTTCTGAATTCTGGCCAGGAAAGCATAGAGCATAGGGGATTGGGAAATAGAATGAAAACAGTGATGTGATTAAACAAACAAACAAACAAACAAACAAGAAAACAAAACTCCTCTAAGACTCAGAACTCTCAGTTGGTTTTATTGGGAAGCTTCTCACAATAGAATTGTGGAATATCCCAGAAACCTCACCACAATGCTCTTTACCATAACATGGGATAGCCTGGAAACTTAACCGTAATACTAAGAGCAAACTCACTTTAGCACCAAGAGAATGGGCTAGCCCAGAAACCCAATGGTAATATCTTCACTATGGAATGAGATATCCCAATAAGTGACTGTAATCGTGAAATATTTTAGGAGCACCATTACAGGAGTCCTTCCTATTGGGTAGGATATCCCAGGAATCCCACAACACTGATCATCACGGAGTAGAAAACTTAGGCAATTTTATTGAAGGGTTAATTATTATAAGTGAGTGGATCTCTTGACAAAACTCTTCACCATGGAGTAGGTTAGTTTAGGAGCTCCACCTTAATGCTGGTGACTGTGCAGTGGGCTATCCCAAGAACTTGGCTCTAACACTGATCACTATGGAATGGGCTACTTCAGAAAAATTTACAACAAGAATCACAATGGAATAGGAGACCCTAGAATTCCAGTGTAACAGTAATCACTCTGGAATGGGCTGTCTCAGGAACCCCACTGTAACACTGGTCACTGTGGCATTCCTATCCCAAAACCCAGCTTTAGTGCTCATTATGGATCAAAATACAGATTCTGTGTCAGGTGGGCTCTCCATGGCCCCAGGACTTTACACTGGCTTTCAGAACCCTTGAGAAAGGACTGCTCAACACTGAAGAAAGCCGTGGGGTTGGGAGACGACGGGGTTGGATATAAGAAGAAAAACACTTTCGCTCAGCCAGTTAATGAAAGAGGCCGGGAAGTGTTTGTCCTGGGGAAAACCAGAAAGCCTCCATTAATTGAGCACCATCTGTGTGCCAGGCCCTGAGCCTCTCATTTGATCCTCACAACAAACTTGCAATATAGGGATTATAGACGGGGGGAGAAGGAAACTCGGAGATGTAAATAGTTTGCCCAGGTCTTACAGTTAGGGTGGCAGAGCTCTTCCTAAAATCTGGACCTCCACCTTTGACCCTGGACAGCTGAGTGCTGGAAGGCATGGGGCTGCTGGTTCCAAGGTCCCTGAAGATCCTACTTTGTGGAACAAAACACCCTCCTCATAATCAGAACTTCCCATGAATCGAGGTGCTGGTAGGATGATGTTCATGCTTAGAAGAAGCTCAGACGGGAGGGATGCAGGAGAGGGCCACCACGGACCACTCCTCCTGCATGGACCCCATATATTGTGATGCCAAGTAACTAACTTGATTGTTTTGTTTTGTTTTTTAATATTTAAGTCAAAGGGAAGGGGGAATAAACCACTAAGTTTTGAGTCCCTACTCTGTGCTGGACAAATAACCAGACATCTTCTCATCTAATCATTATACTATATTTCATGCTTGTCAAGATACCATTGATTAAGATATACATTATTTAGTGTGCCATTGAGGATTTTTTTAAATTGCCAACTAGACTATGATATACCACTGAATATAAGACACACACCGATTTCAGAAACATCACAATGTGGGGGAAATGTGTGTCTTGGAACAGATGATCTATGATCACTTCGTATGGGTCTGGTAGACAAGAAAGTTGAGACATGGGGAGGTAAGGGGATCTGCCCAAGTGTGCACAGCCAAGCATCAGCCAAGCCTGCTTGCCTCCAAAACCACGGCACATGCGCCTCTCTTAACAGCGCAGCTGTGGCACATAGTCCTGGCCCAGGGGACCCCAGTGAGTGATGGGGCGGGGCCTCCACTGAGCTTGTCTCAGATGCAAAGTTATGGCTAATCTCAGGAGAGAACCCGCTGCGCGTACCTGAAAGTCCAGGTGACAATGCGGCTCAGACAATGGGGGCACTTGGATGAGAGCAAAGCCTCCTAAATAACCCGAGGGAGTGGGCATCTGAGGGAGACAGAGGGACAGAGGTGACAGTGGGAGGGGGGACAAGAGGAGACCCAAGAGATCAAGCTGACTGCAATGCCTTCATAAAACTCCTTCCTTCGTCCCTGTCTTATACAGACTTCACAAGGGGGAGATAATTCCCAAACTTCTAGAAAATACATGGTAGCCCCAGAGCTCTACAGTCTTCCAGCGCAAGAGAGCAGAACATTCTTAACTTGGCACGTAGCAATCTGTCCGTCCGTCCGTCCGTCCGTCCGTCCATCCGTCCGTCCAGTCTCCTTCTTGCCTGCCTTACCATCATCTTTCTCTTATCTTCCCATCCGCCCACCCACCCATCCACCTGATGTTCCCTCCCTCTCCTTCCCTCCTTCTCTTCCGTTCATCCGTCTATCTTGTATCCATCTCTATTGTTTCCTTTCTTCGTCCATCACTCTTTCAGTTAATCCACACATCATCTCTCCACACATCTATCCATCATCCCTCTTCCCACCCACCTAGTAATAGGCCCTCCTTTCTTCCCATTCATCCTGGCGCTCATCCACCCATACATGTACCCTTTCACACATCCGTCCTTTTATTCAACCATCCTTACTTCCTTCTCTACTTTCATTCTTTTATCCATTCTTCCTCCCTTTCCTTCTTTTCGTCCATCCTCCTTCATCCTTCCTGTTTCTCTTATACCCATCTCATTTTCCTGCCTTCCCTCTATTCATCCCTCCACCTAAAATCCCTTTCCGCCATTCTCCCTTCCTTCCATTCTGTTTTCATCATACTCTGTCCACTCCTCCTTGTATTCACCTGTCCACTCATGCATCTTCTGTCCACCCATTCCTCCGTCCATGTTTTCACTTTTCCGTTTTACCATTCATTCACACTTCTGTCCTTTGTTCCATTCAGCCACGTCCCCCCTTTCATCTCCAGTTCATACTCCAACAAAGTAGATATGGCGTGTCCACTGTGTGCTCATCCATGAGACAAACACAAGAAAGACCACAACAGAGTCCCTCCCCTCAAGGAGCTTCTGTTCTAGTGGAAGAAACCAACAATTACTACACACTATGGTAAGTGTGATGGATAGGTGTGCAAATGTCCTGAGCAGGGACTCATTCTACCTGGAGAGATCTGGAAAGGCACTGGGGAGGACAAACCATTGGAGTCACACCTTGAAGGGGCGTGGGATTTTTCCAGGCAGAAGGAGGGCATAAGAAGTCATTCAGAACAAAGCTATGATGTGTCAAAAAGGCCTGGAGTGTATGGGATATCTGAGATCAGCGGGCTGGAGTAGCAGGAGGGCGCCAGAGGAGAACGGGGCTGGAGCAGTTGCAGGAGAGACCTTGACTGCCAGCTCTGGGGGCTTTGAATTTGATCTTCTTGGTAATGGGAAGCTACAGAAGATTCTGATCAGAGGTGTGATTCAGAAAAATCTCCCTGGAAGCCATGAAGGGGAGAAAACAGGAGTGTGTGGGTTTGGGGGGGAGGGGCTACTGCAACGTCTCAGCAAGAGGGCAATGCTCAAGGGTCCATAACACATCTTACTTTTCAGAATGCTCAGCTGTTGATTGATGATGTAGAACCAGAATCGGACCACTGGGCACAGCTGAAATGCAGATGAGCAGAGGCCTCTGTGACAGGAGACTTGGGCCACCCTTCCAGCCCAGCCCAGCCCAGCCTCTGACTGGCCACGCACAGTGGAGTGATTTTATAGTCTTTTGTAGACACAACACAAATCTCCCTCTTCCACAGGTGAAAACTACTTGACACACATTAGTCCCTCTATAAGTGTCCCTTTCTCTCCCCTTTCCCCCAGCATCAGGGACCCGGACAAAGGACAGGGCAGCAAAGTTCTGGGAGGCTGGAGGGCCCAGCCTGCATGGGCTGCTTCTCCCTACCTTGGCTGTTCCTCCGTGCCTCCAGCTGATCTGCAGGGTCTGCTGGGCCCACCTTGTCAAACTTACCATATTGGGTAAGGAGTTCCGCAGAGCCCATTTCAGCATGACTTTTGTCACTGAAGAGAGCAGGCTGGGAAGGGGAACAGGGACATTTAGAATAACAACAATTATAGCTAATAGTTACAAAATGTTTTTTCCACTCCAGAGACGAGTCTAAGCCCTTTGGCATCTGCTAACTCAAATGACCGTAATAGTTAAAAACACAGATTGTTCGCCTCACAGGGTGCTGCTTCCTGGCTGTGTGACCTTGTCCAATTTATATAACATTTCTGCGCCTCTCATGTATAATATGTAAAATAGAGTTGTGGTGAAGATTCAATAAGTGAAAGAAAGAGATGGGTTGGAGGACAACCTATCGTCAGTAGGGCATCTAGTGCCTCCTAAGCAGGTGGTAACTTTTACCTTCCTTGGGACTTGATTTAAGGTGCATAGAAGGCATTTCCTCTTAGACATCATGTTCTAAAATAGTGGTGCTAAGTGGTAGGTCGCAGGCCAAAAGAGGCCCGCAGGTGTGATTTCTTTTGCAAGGACAGTCTTTTAAAATTTTACAGTGAGTTTTCAGAATTTAAAAATTAAGTAACTTTACATAAAAATCCAAATGTCCAGTTTCTGTTTAAGATACAAGAATCAGACAAGACTAGGCCCACCTTCCCAACTGGCCAGTCAGCTGGAGCCGAAGAGGGGCTACCGTCCTCAGATGAGGCATATAATGTTTGGTTTGCCACAGCCCACCATTCTCCATTGTATCCATAAAATTGAAATTGAACTTGTATGTTGTATTTCTCTTAACTGGAGGCCACTTACTGATTTCTGCCAATTTCCTACCCCTAATGGGCATTTACATTTATGATCTTTATTCTGAGGCATTGAATTCAGAATCTGGGAGCTAGAAAGGACCACAGACATCAGGCAGTTGGGTTCTCAGGCTAGCCTGCCTGTCTTTTTAAACTCTGAGTTTTAGCGCTCATCTGTGATTTACAGTGTCTTTCTTAACCATGAAATAATGATCCTAGAGATCATCCGTTAGGTGGTGGTTGGGTTCCAAGCCCAGCCTCTGGACTCATTTTTAGGGACTGGTCTGTCTGAAATATGTGCTGCAGAATCTGATTAACCCTTAGCCTATTTCTCTTAAACTAAGTGAGCATGCATTTTTAGACCTCATCAGTGAACCAAGCTTAGGTTTTTAGGAGAGACCACAAAAGTGTTTTTGAGCCATCAGTTTATTTTTTTACCCTTCAGTTCATCCCTCCATCCATACACCCATCCATCCTGTATCCATCCAT
>NW_027397100.1:12569831-12599243 GCF_003265705.2 Callorhinus ursinus
CCACCCACCCACCCATCCATGCATGCATCCATCCATCCACCCACCCACCCATCCATGCATGCATCCATCCTCCCAGCCACCCATCCTCTTACTCATCCATTCATCTGCCCATCTGACCATCTACTCATTCTTCTTTGTCTTTTTGTCCAGTATATCTCCAGGAACAACACTATAGTGACTGGCTCAATATTTGTTGAGTAAATAAATGAAAAAATGAGTGATAAATATAAGGCAGCTCTGCTCCCACAGAGCTCATGTAGGCATACACACTCAGTTACAACATAGTGTGAGAAGTGATATGACAGAGGTCCTTCCCAGGATCTCTCTGCCCAGGATCCTGCCCAGACAAGGGACCATGCAATACTCAGGGCCACTTGCAGGGAAGACATGTGCTTCTAGCAAGAAGCTAACCTCTCCTGTTTAGAAATCTAGGTTCCCTGGTGGAGAAACCTGGGCAGAGGTTGAAATGAGAAGAGAGATGTTCTGGTGGTGTGGCTTGCTGTGCCCTGGCTGTGGTCCCCAGTGAGCCTGGTAGTTGCCACTATGCACAGCATCGTCCCCCACTGCACCCTGCACAGCGCTCAGCCCTCCCTGCAGAGTACCTACCGTGTTCGCATGTGGATCCCGGTGAAGACTGGCTCACAGTTCTGCAGAGTGAGTGAGACTTGGCCGGATCTGGTCTGGGGTAGTGCTAAGGGAGTCTTGATGGTCACATCCAGTGTGGAACCACTGAGGAAGCTGAGCAGCCTAGACACGCAGCAGGAGGACAGTGTGAGCTGAGTTGCTGGGGAAACTCCAGGTGAGGGCTGAAGCAAGAGTGGCCTGGGAAGTCATAGCCAAGACACTCCCTGGGTCCCAGGCCAGTCCTACGGGCAAGTCACTGGGCTTGTTTTCTCCACCTCTGCAGGGCAGGAAAACTTCCCTTTCCAGAGCAAATGTTTGGGGCTGTTCTAAAGACTTCCCTCAAACTTGGAAATAACCACAGGCATTTGTGGGCTTGAAAGGTGACCTATACACATTAATGTTTTTAAATGATGCCTGCTCATGGGAGCCTGGGTGGTTAAGTCGGTTAAGCATCTGCGTTTGGCTCAGGTCATGATCCCAGGGTCCTGGGATCGAGTCCCACATTGGGCTCCCTGCTCAGCGTGAAGTTTGCTTGTCCCTCTCTCTCTGCCCCTGCCCCCTGCTCATTTTCTCTCTTTCTCTCTCAAATAAATTTTTAAAACTTAAAAATAAATAAATAAAAGATGCCTGCTCTTCAGTATATATTTTTAACTTAATTTGTTTTTTAATATGTATTAGAAGGTAAGTTAAAGTAAATGGTTTGGTTTATTTTTTAACAGGTAATAAATTTTCATGGTTCAAGATTCAAAAGAAAAAGAATGCACAGTGACAAGCCCGTCTCCCACCAATGATCCCCAGCCCCCCAGCAACCCACTGGGATCACACACATCATCAGTGCCCTCTATGCCTCCTTCCAGAGCTATTATATGTACATCCCCATCCACACATATGTAGTTTAATTTAATGTCTCCGATCTTTTGTTTTCTCTTCTGTAAAATGGGCATAATAGCAGTACCTTCCTTCTAAGGTTATGGTGAATAATATATTATATATATTTTTTCATAAAATAATTCATATATATAATTCATAAAAGCCTCAGCACGCTGCCTGGAATATATTAAGCACTCAATAATATTTGTTATATTTTATTACCACAGTCATCTCTTTGGAGGACAATTTGGCAATACTTACCAAAAGGTATAAATTACACTTCTGAGAATTTCTAAGTAAATAATAAGAGATCTGAACAGATATTTCTTTCTTTATTTTTAAAGATTTTATTTATTTATTTGAGAGACAGAGAGTGAGCAAGCAAGAGAGAGAGCATGAGCAGGGGGAGGGGCAGAGGGAGAGGGAGAAGCAGACTTCCTGCTGAGCAGGGAGCCCAATGTGGGGCTTGATCCCAGGACTCCAGGATCATGAACTGAGTGGAAAGCAGACACTTAACTGAGTGAGCCACCCAGGCGCCCCATGAACAAAGATTTATAAGGCAAAATAGCAATCACAGTAATCGTAAGACAAGACAGTAATCACAAGTAATCACAGAATTATTTATCAGAATGAAAATTGGGGGGGTGCCTGGGTGGCTCAGTCTTGATTTCGGCTCAGGTCATGATCTTGGGGTCATGAGATTGAGCCCTGTGTTGGGCTCTGCACTCAGCAGGGAGTCTGCTTGAGATTCTCTCTCTCCCCCTTCCTCTCCCCCTCCCCCCACTCTCTCTTTCTCTCTGTCTTTCTCAAATAAATAAATAAATCTTTTAAAAAAAAGAATGAAAATTGGGAACACCTTGAGTGTCTAACAATAGAAGAATGGTGAAAGTGTATCATGGTACATCTATGCTGTGGAATATTTATTGCCTTTCAAAATGGTGCTGAAAAGTCTGGAAAGGAGCGAACTGAAATGTTAATGGCCATTGTCTTTGGGCTGTGAATTTACGTTTATACTTCAATTTTTTCTCCAAGTTTGTTACAACAAAGTATGCAAAAATGACAGAAAAGGAATAGATTTACTCTCACACCTATCTTCCCGTTAACAGCCATCTCTAAGAAGCTTGTATGTTTAGAATGATGTTGTCAAGAGCTCCTGGCGGGTAATGAAAGTAGCCAAAGGGCATTTTGCCAGTTGTTTCAAAATTGCCCCTATCTCCAGGGATTCCCTTCTATGCCCCCTTCTCTAGCCATGAACGGTTACTTAACCTTGGGAAAGTGATAGTCAGTCTGGTCTGAAACTGCAGCTGGAGGTCAGAGAAAGGATGGACCTTCCATGATACCTGGACAATGTCAAAGTCAGTGATTTTGAGCCTGCAGAATGGGAAGCATGAGGGAAAGTGAACCAGCAGAAATTCCCAGGCTTCTCAACTCAACACCCAAACTACAACATGGCCTTTCCTCCATCCTGGGCCCTCCCTTCCTTAACCTGGGTTTCCATCCTGAATCCCATCCCTACTAGACAAGGAAGGCATTAGTCAATAATTGAGATGGTCTTCAGTTCATTAAAATGCTAAAGGAAAATTAAGACATCAGATTCAAAGCATCCTTGGGAACTATGGTGTTAGCTTATAACAAATACGCTGTTTTAATCACTGGGGTATTAAATAATAGCTAAGATATCAGCTAGGAAGGGCTTCCTCTGTACCCCTTTCCAGTGCTATTTGTAATTCAGTCGGGGGTTGCGCAAACCTACATAAATCCAAGAGATGAAGCCATATGGGGGAGTGTTGGGTGGTGGGTTGACAGTTTGGACGAGGAAGCAGTGTCTGATGCTGCCTTCTCAATGTCAACCTTCCAAGCAGGTGAGTGAAACTCTGATGCTTATAGCGCAGGTTGGTATCTTTCAAATACCAGCAACCTTCACTAATCAATGCTTTGGAGAACTCTTTTATTGCTAAAGGACTCAAACTCACCAGCTGTTGAGTTTCCCAAAAGGAATTGTGCTCTTCAGAACATCGTTGATGCCAACAAGACTCCCCTAGCCACAGAGGCCCCCGAGAGAACCCTTGCAGAGCAGGCCTTCCAGAGCCAAGGACCCAGCTGCCTCCAGGAGGTGATCTTTGCCAGCAGGTAAGGTCTTGCTGCCCAGGAGGATCCTAAGTAGCTTTTCCCTCTCCTGGACCAGATTCTGGCTGTTGAGAATGATGGCTCCCAGCAGCCCTTCCTGAGCCAGGAGATCTTTGTTAAGGACATTTGTTTGGCTGAGAGGGTCTCCAGATTGCATTTCAACACCTTTTTCTTGATTGTGGTGAACCAGGGGAGGCAGCACACTGCCATTGGCTTGACTCCTGGGTTGGGGAGTCCTGCCATTCACTGGGGTTCCCAATGAGGCCAAGATTTCCAGATTGCACTTCTATAGTGGGACCAGAGGGGCCAGAGATGCCATATCCAAACTGGTTATGACCTAAGGATGACATAGCCTCAGACTTGCCATAGTAATCATGTGTCCTAGCTCCCAAATAGCCATAGCCAAAAGATACTCTAGCCCCAAACTGATTATAACCTCCAGATGGCCCAGCTCCAGACTGACCATGACCATTAGCTGACTTAACTCCAAACTGACCATAGCCAAAATACACTCCAGCCCCAGAATGACCAGAATCTAGAGATGAGGCAACACTAGAATGAATATAATGATTAGATATCCTTTCTCCAAGCTGAACATTTCCTCCTGATGACCTAGGCCCAGATTAAATATAACCATCAGATGGTCCAGCCTCAAGCTGACCATTCATTGACCAAGCCCCAGACTGACCCACACCAGATGACCTAACTCTAGGCTGATCCAGTCCATTCATTGATCTAGTCTCAGATTGACTAAAAAGACTAAGTGAACCATACCCAGGTTGGCCATATCCTCCATGTGATCTTGCCTCAAACTGATTGTCACCAGCAGATCTTCCATGCCTAAGATAACCATTCATTGACCTTGCTCCAGATTGACTATTCTCTCCAGATGACTATGTCCCAATTTGGCTGTACCTGTTAAATGACCTATCCCCAGTCTGACTACTCATTAACTGCACCCCAGACTGACCAAAACCACCAGTTTTCCCTGTCCCAGGCTGATCATCCATTAACTCTGTTGTAGATTGACTATACCACCAGATAACCCAGACCCAGACTGACTATTTAGTGATCCTGCCACAGATAGACTATAACCACTAGACGACCTATCCCCAGTTGGACTACTCATTGACCCTGCTCCAGATTGACCCAAACCACCAGATGATCCAGGTCCAGACTGACCATACTGTCCAAATGACCCTGTCCCAAACTAACCATGGCCACCAGATGACCCAGCCTCAGTTTGACTATATCCTCCAGATGATCCAGTCCTTAGCTGACCATAGCCATCAGATGATCTATCCCCAGTTTGACTATAACCACCAGATGACCTATCCTTAATTTGATCACTAGCTGACTGACCCCCAGTCTGACTACTCATTAACCCCATGCCAGACTGACCAAAACCACCAGTTTTCCCTGACCCAGGCTGACCATTCACTGGCCTTTCCCCAGATTGACCAAAACTACCAGATGACCCGGGTCCAGACTGACCATATAGTGCCCCTGGCCCAGATAGACCATAGTCATTAGATGACCTATCCCCAGTCAGACCACTCATTGACCCTGTTCCACATCTATCCAAAACCCCAGATGACCCAGACTCAGGCTGACCATATATTGACTCTGCCCCAGACTGGTCATATCTTCTAGATGACCCACTCCCTAGCTGACTAGAGCCATCAGAGAGCTTATCCTCAGTTTGACTGTAATCACCAGATGACCTATCCCCAATTTGACTATAATCACTAGATGATCTATCACCAGACTGACCACTCATTAACCCATCCCCGACTGACCAAAACCACCAGTATTCCTTGACCCAAGCTGACCATTTATTGGCTCTTCCCTAGATTGACCAAAACCACCAGATGATCCAGGCCCAGACTGACCATAACTGCCAGGCACAGCTGCCTTAGACATGACAGCACTTCCTGGAGAAGCATCCGTGGGAAGACCATTGCCTGAGACACTCATACTTCTCACACCTGTAATGTCATGTTGGACTGATGATGAATGGTCAGAATAGCCAGGGCTTTTCATACCCTCTTGACCAAACTGTCTGGGAGGAGTCACTTCTTTGTGGTCTAAAGATCCTTGGCCAATCACATCACTTTTGTCAGCAGAGCCTTGACCCCTCATCTCACTTTGACCAGGATAACCCACAGTGACCTGATTGGCCACATGGGTCCTCATGGGTGAAATAAGACTCAGCTCAGCCATTCTTACTGGGGGTGTGGTCATCAGGTTGGTTTTCAGGGGCAGGGATGGGAGCACACTGGATTTCTTAGGCTGGACACTGTACTCAGTGACATCTTCAGTGTCAGGGTCCTTCAGAGAAATGTACTGGTCATTCTTAGAGGAGTTATGTTCATAGAAGTGGGCATCTCCTCTGCTACTTGAAGAACTGCTGGTGGTCCAAGCCTGCTGGTTGTTCTCACTGAGCAGGCCTGTGCCAAGCACACCACCATTGCCAAGCACCTGGCCAGTCTTGAGAAGGCCTTGCCCAACAGACCACTGCTGCCCAGGAGACCTCCACTTCTACTGCCTGCTGGGACAAAGGCACATAGGTGAGTCTGAGGCCACACCCTCCCACTAGAGCCACAGGAATGAGAGCTCAGCCCAGAACCAGCTCTGTGACCATGTCCAGGAATCAGGATAAGGATTACCCTCAGAGATTTAGAACTAAGACTCAATCTCTAACTAGATTTTTTTGAGCATTTGACCCAGGAGGCAATGACAAGTCAGACAGAAGGTAATCACATTGGGGCCATTTATGGTGGAACAGAGAAAATGATGATACAGTTATGCTCTGAGAAATAAGCACTGTGGCTTCATGGGGGGTGGGGGGTAACCACTTAGTTGTTGACAGCTTCCCCGATCTTGGTGTTAGTGCTCTGGGAAGCCCAGGGAATTCTGAACTTTGAAATCAATTGGATAACATCTCTCCACTTTTTATAAATCAATCTTTTTACCTAACTACTTTGTAAGGAAAATTTCTGTCCCTTGCAACCAAACAATGACTAAGACAGAAACTGGTATCAGGAGTGGGGTTCCAGATAAGAAAGCTTCAGAGAAAAATATGGACCAAACTTTGGACTTGAGGCATATGAGTGGTTTCCAAACTCTTTTATGAAAAGATTGGAAGCTATAAGTCTGTGATATGTGGTTCCAAAGCAGCTGGCTAAGTACTTACCTGCAATCTCATGGGACTTCGGTCATCACAGACTAAGGCTGGAAAGATCTGTCTGGGAACTAAGTGTAAGAGAGGAAGACTACAATTAGGGCAGAGAGGTGACGTGTGGTTTGTATTAAACGTATGATCTAGACACCAAGCAGGATCTGAAAAGTATTAGGAACCTCTGGGAAAGGCAAAGTGCTTCCTATGTCACCTGCATATCTAAGCACTTCTAATGAGTCAGCCTTGTGACAGGTGTCAGTTTGTCCAGCAGAAAAGAGTTTGTTTCTGGAATCTTCCTGGAAGGAGCTTTCAGGAAGGATGGGACAACTCACTTGTTTGGGAGCTGGAACCTCCAAACTGAGCATGGCTTGCTCTAAGCAGGCACCAGGGGAGGAGGACAGCCCACAAAAACGCCCCCGTGTTCACTCCAAGTACTTGTGAAGACAAGAGTCGGTCAACAGGGAAACATTGATCTGGGATCCAGGAGCCCTGGCGTCTTATCCGATCTTCACCATCACTTTCTATGTAGCTTAATTAAGCCACTCCATTTCTCTGAGCCTCGGTTTCTTTATCTATAAAGCTGGCCTATTTTTACTTGCTCTGTCTCTTGAGAGGAAAACATGACAGTGGACATAGAAGCCCTTCATAAATGTGCAGCAAGTTCCTCTGCACATGTAGTCCTAATAACGGCTAACACTTACGAAGCGTGTTCTGTGCCCGACATTGCGCCAAGCACTTTGCCTGCATTGACCCATTCCATCTTCACAAAAACCTTATGAAACACGTGCTTTTGTCATGCCTGTTTTACGGGCGGAGAAATGAGGACAGCTGGGAAGTGGCAGTTAGAACCCAGAGCCAGGCAGGCTGGCCCCGGAGCACACACTATGGTATGATGCTTCCGCTGGAAGACATGGTTGAAGCAGGAGTCACTGTTTACTGAGGGCCTACTCTGTGCCAGTCCCCTTGTCAGGGGCTTTCCACTTGCCATTTCACTTCGTCCAACCTTCTTAACAGCCCTGAGAGTCACGCACTCTTAACGCCAAGTTACAGAGGAAGAAATGGAAGTGAAATGATTTTGCCCAAGGTCACTCAGTGGTAATGACAAATCTAGAATTATGAGAGCTGGTTATTGTTTGAATTCACTCTAATATTTGGGCTAGTGGATGAGGATGCTATGGTAGATTGCATTTTCCAAAGATAACCACAGCTACATATTCATCCTGTCTCACATGTTTTTCATACAATATTATTGGTATTTCCCTCATGGCGGCGGCGGGGAGGGTCTGTATTCCTTCTCCTCAAGTTGGGGGGAAGCTGGTGATTGCTCCAAAGAAAAGCAGCATGACCAAAGTGACGCTATGTGACTTCTGAGGCTAGGTCATTAAAAGAAAACAGCTTCTAGACTGGACTTCAGTCATTATGTTGGGAGGCAGCCCAGGCCACACGCTGTCCACAGGTAGGCACTCCAGCTGACAGCCCCAGGTAAGGATCCAGCTAATAGCCAGCATCATCCACCGGACATGTGAATGAGCAAGTCTTCAGGTGACTACAAGCCCAGCCAATACCTAATTCCAACCTTAGGAGACTCCAGACTGGAACTGTCCAGCTGAACTGCTCCTGAATTCCTGATAGAGGCCACCAAACGTTGGGGGCAGTTTGCGATGCAGCAATATATAACCAAATCAGATTCAAAGGAAATGGTAACAAAAGCTAAGCCCAATGACACCCTTGTCACAGTCATTTCAGCAACCTACTCACCCTTGGGTGTCACCTCCTGAAAGAAGGCTTTGATCTGATATCCCCTGATCTTAGCGCCGGGCCTATGTGCATGCAATAAGCATTAATAGTGGGAATATTCCTCTCTACCAGTTTCCTTCAGCTCAGTCCCATCACGGGGGAGGCACTGAGACCATGGCAGGGTGGGTGGCGAGCTGTGCCACCCTCCTCAGTTCCAGAGAAAAGCAGCAAGGACTCCCCTTGGGCAAGGACGGAAGTGGATCAGAGTGGGGGCTCGTAGGTGGTTATGGGGGACAGGAAGGAAGATCTGCCTCCCGATTCCAGCTCCACCATCCAATTGCTGGGTGACTTCAGCTAAGTCACTTTGCCTCTTTGAGCTTCAGTCTCCCCAGCTGTAAAATGGGACTAAGAGTAGGCCCTTCATTACAGGGAGGTTGGAGGATGGAATGAGATAATGTGCACAAAGCCCCTGGCATGGCACTGGGCCCATGAGAAACCCTCAGCGGATAGCAATGACCATGGCAAGGTAGTTTTGTTTTTTAAAGATTTTATTTATTGGGGCGCCTGGGTGGCTCAGTCATTAAGCTTCTGCCTTCAGCTCAGGTCATGATCCCAGGGTCCTGGGATCAAGCCCCACATGGGGCTCCTTGCTCAGCGGGACGCCTGCTTCTTCCTCTCCCACCCCCTCTGCAGAGAGAGACACAGCGAGAGAGGGAACACAAGCAGTGGGGGTGGGAGAGGGAGAAGCAGGCTTCCCGCTGAGCAGGGAGGCTTATGCAGGGCTCAAACCCAGGACCCTGGGACCACGACCCGAGCCAAAGGCAAACGCTTAACCGACTGAGCCACCCAGGCGCCCCGAAAGGTAATTTCTTAATAATCTAATGGAGCTAGCGGCCTCTTGAGAATCACCTGGAATTTATTTTTCATACTGTAGAAATTGGGAAGGAATATCCCCTCCCCCAACCCTAGACCTGGGCTTGTTCTGTGCATGTTGGAGGTGGGGAGCAGACAGTGTGAGCAGAGTGCGGAGGGGAGAAGGCAGGGAAGGGTCCTTACCAGCCTTTCTTGTAGACCAGGATTGACAGTAGTTGCCTTCCAGAAGTCTAGACCAGGAGGTAAAGAATTCAAATGCCTTCAGGAGCCAGGTGAGCAGCTCAAATGCGGGAAGGGGGCTGCCAGGCACTGGAGGGCAAGTGCTTTTTAAAATGTGCGGCTCTTACAAGACACCAGCCAACTCGTACCACATGGGAAATGTGGACCCCTTCTGGCTAGAATCTAGAATTTTCAAGAAAAGCAGGGATTAGATTTTTTTTTTTTTTAATTCTTAGGCAAGCGCCTGTAAAAGGTAAGGTCCTTTTTGGCAAGGTCTTTGTTTTGTTCACTGTTGTATTGCCAGCTTCCACAGTAGGGCCTGGCTCATCATAGACACACCAAACAATTTGTCAAGAAGATGAGTTGAAGCTCTTGATGTTAAGATACTGGCAACTAAGTCAGATTTTTAAAATTATTCAAATATACTTTGTGGAACACACACACACACACACACACACACACACACACACACACACACACCTGTGGCTCTATCCCTGAGACTGCCAGTTTGTGAACTCAAGCCCCAAAGTACAGCTAACTGAGCTGGATGGAGGGAAAACAGACCCAAGGAGCTTGGGATTGGAGGTGACTAGGGTAGGGCAGACCTCACCTGCCCTGGGTATGAGGGGACAGATACAGAATGTTGGGTCGGGGCTCTCACCCGACGGATGCTCATGAAGGCCTGGACACGAGTGAGAAATGCTGGAAAGAATGGCTTGTGGCGTTCCTCCAGGTGTCAGGCTGACCAGGAGGCTGAGAGGTCGAGTCAGTAGGACCTCCCAGGGCCGCTCTGCCCCTGGGTGAGGGGCAGCAGGCCCGGCCAACACACGGACGGACGGGGAGGCCTAGTTTGGGGCCTGAGTGCACCCCAGGGAAGTGAGGGCAGGAGAAAGGAGGAGACAGGGTTCCTGAATTGGATTTCGTTTGACTGAGAAGAACGGGGGTGTGAGAAAGCTGACAGATGCAGCAAGATGAGTGAGTGGATCTTACAGGCATTACATCGAACGGAAGCAGCCAGTCTGATTCCGCTTACATGGAACTCAAAAACAGCCGAGACGAGACTCACAGGTGGTGCTAGAAATCAGAAGAAGAGTCCCCTCTGGGGGGCAGGTCTGACCAGGATGGGGCATAAGGGAGCCTTTTGGGTAACAGAAATGCTGTGTCTCTGGATGGGGGCGGTGCTTACTGCATGCAACTTACACCTCGACTTACAACATGTGGAAGAAAGAAAGACAGAAGGACGGCGGGCAGGCCCTCCAGGGCTGAGAGGCTTGTCCTCTCTGTTGTGCCATCGTGGTTTTTACTACCACATTTCAGTGGCTCTGAGGCAGATGTTTTTCTCCCATGACTGTCTCCGAAATCAGGAGGCGTCTTACAATCAATGTGCTTAATTCGCAGCGTGTCTGCTTTCTTGGTAGTGCATACAAAGGCGTGGGGTCTCGCAGTCCGTGGGGCCCTGGGAGCCTCCTCTGAGCGCTCTGCAGATGACAGAGGTGGGAATTATGTCCCACAAATTGGACAGAGAAATGGAACAATGCCAGTGATGATTGTTGTTTGCAGACACCCAGCTAACAGTCCTCACCCTGCCACTCCTCCCTGCAGGAGCTCAGACCCCCTTCTCAGTGGGACCCGTGGGGAGGCAGCCAAACAGCCCCCGACATGGAGCACCTGTTCTCTTTGGGGCTAACTGTGGGCCCCCAGAACAATGACAATGACAGCAACTTCAATGTGCCAGGGGCTTCCGGATGCCAGGCCCTGCACTCAGCACTCATCTCGCATCATTTCTGTGTCCCCTCGTCCTGGGTGGGGAGTGCTCTGAATCCTTCATATTTACCACAAATGAGCAAGGTCAACACAGCATGTCCATAAGCGGACACGTTTTTGGTCTTTGGACAAGTGGGCTTGGATTTCCAGTAGGTGTGGTGTTGGCTATTTGACAGACATCATCTACCAAAGGTGGAGGGCCCCCATTTTGCAGATCTGGAAACTGAGGCCTCAGGGTCACCTGGCGGGTCGATGTCACAGTTAGGACCAGAACCCAGGGCTCCAGCTCCTTCTCACCACCACCCGGCTGCTCTCCAGGCCTCTGAGAGCAGGGAATGTGGGGCCCTTACCTGGGTTATGGCTCCCATCGCCTAGGACCGTCAGGTCTCTGCTGCCTGCCCCTGGAGTGAAAGCCAGGCGTGGAGGGAAGCTTAAGTAGCAGGCGGGTGGAGGGAGCAGGAAGATGCCCTAGACTGGCCACTGCTGGCTGATACCAGAAGAGGGGGGTGGGGAGGAGAGCGGGACAGAGGCTCTCAGCCCAGGTGGACTGAGGAGGATGAAGTCAAGAGGCCATCTGGGCCGGCCACTTGGGTGGGGAGTTGTCGCTTCCTGAACCTGCCATGACTCCCGGCGTGTGTATCTGAGTGTGTGTGTGTGTGTGTGTGTCTGGAGGGGCTCTCTGCGTGCGTCCATGGCCCAGTGTGTACACCTGCAGCGGTCTGGGGGGGGGCCTCAGCTTTCACCTGGTGCCCTGAGGCATCCTAAGCGCTCCAGAAGTTAGCTCCTATTTTAAGGCAACTTCCTGTGGAGTCTTAGTTTTCTTGAGGAGAAACACTGATTTGGGGAAGACTATCAGCCGTCCCATGGGTGTCGGAAATCTCAAAATTCACAAGGAAACTCACATTTCTGAAAAGACTCTTGAATTCTTGGACAATGTGTCACTTCCCATCCCCGGGTCTCAGAGTCCTCTAGGCGCTGGCCTTAGTGCTTCCCCGAAGGTCAGGAAGGGGGACCTGCACACTCTAAAAGGTGGTGCCTTGAAGGGCTGTTTGGCCATGAGGATGGGTGGGGGTCTTGCTCTTGCCATTCCATCATCCCCCGTGTGCTTCTCCTGGGCCCCTCCTGGGGTGAGAGGAATGTCAGAGGAGAGAAGGCAGCGGCCCAGAGAGGCAAAGGGGCTCAGCAAGGTCACACAGCAAGTCAGCGCTGCATATAGAAGGGACCCAGGTCCCCCGATCCCCACAGGCTTCTCTTAATCCCACTTCCTCATCCCTCCCAGGCACCCAGGCTGTCCCCAGGGCCCTCAGGGTGCCACTGGTGGGGGAATCTGGAGTCAGTCACAGGGTAGCCAGGCCAGAGGACGCTCGGGCTGGGCAGACTGCCTGGCAAGAGCTGGCTGGACTCCCACCCTCCTGCAGGCTCTTTGCCCATTTCACACCCCACTCAGCAGGAGGAAGATAATGGTGGGACGAGGCCAGGCCTGAGGGAAAGGACAGCGTGGCCAGGTGCAGTCAGGGCTGAGGGCTCTCAGAACCAAAGAGCCAGAGTGGCCCTTCTCCTGAGGCCTCAGTTTGTACCATCTGTAAAATAGGCATATAAGGAGGGGGTTTATCTGCTGAGGATTGGGCAAACCAGCTGGGCCGGGTTCAGCCCCACCCTGTAGCCGGCCCTTCCCCAGAGTCTGGATGTGGACCCTGGTGGGCTGTCCCTTTCTCTGTCTATTCACAACCTGTGGGATTTATGTGGGGTGTCACCCTAGGACCTTGGAAGACACACTATGATTTTTAGTCAGAGCAACCTCCCCTGAGCAGACTCCAAATCTTTTTGTTTGTACTAATAGAATTTTTTAAAAAACGATGTGCCTCTCACATCTTCTTTATTGAAGCAGAACATACATACGTAAAACACACATATCATAAGCACAGAGCTGGAGGAATTAGTATAAAGTGAAGCTTCCCCTGTGTTGTTATAGGTTAACCTGTGTCCATCTTCCAAATGGATATGTTGAAATCCCAGCTCCCAGGACCTCAGAACGTGACTGCATTTGGAGAGAATGCAATTCTTTAAAATGACCTTTTAAAGAGGTAATTAAGTTAAAACGGGTCTCCAGGGTTAACCCTAATCCAATCTGACTGGTGTCCTTATAAGGAGATTGGTGCTGAGGGGGGGTGGGGAAAGGCAAGGCAAGGAGTGTGAAGGGTTGACAGGAAGAGGGAGACATTTTTGATACAGGGGTCAGAAAAGGCCTCACTGAGAAGGTGACTTAGAGCAAAGACTCTGCAGGAGGTGAGAACGAGGCCATAATTATACCTAGGGGATGAACAATCTGGGCAGGGGGGCAGCATGTGCAAAAGGCCCTAGGGTGGGAAAGGTGCTAGTGTGTTGGAGGAATAGTTAGGAGGTTAGCCAAGCCGTGGCAAAGCTAACAAGTGGGAAAAGAACAGGGCATGGGGTTTCAGGCAAAGAGGGAAGTGCACTTCTCTGCATCAAAAATATGTATCTTGATTAAAAGTTTTTCAAAATTTTTTTTACAATAAGGCACTAAGTATTTAAAATAATATTTTACGTTGTTATCATTCCAACTAACCTTCCTGTATAGTCGACTAAACTAATAATAATTATCCACAAAGTAATATTGATTTGGAAATGGATATTTTAAGGCAATGAACAAACTTTTTCTCAATTTGTTCTTTTATCTGTGAATTAACGTCGTCACTGCGAAGAAGGAGGCAGGTTTCGGCAACCCAGCAGAGACCTAATTTTCAATTTTGGAGAACTAAGTGCTACAAAAAAATGGGTGTTTATCTGTTTGGCAAATGGGTGGACATGAGGAGTTTTTATTAAGGCAGTGTTGCTCAATTCTTGGAACTGCTTCCAACATTTATGCCAAAAATCACAAGATGGTATGTGATCAAAGATTGTTTCTCAATGATTCTAAGTAGATTAAGACTGGTAGCAGTAATAACACTCTTTTGTGGAAAGCAAACTGAAAACCACCTGGCTGGCTTCCCAGACATCAGTGGGTCATCGGAGTCCCTGTGTTCAGAGCCATTCCCTTGAGTAGGGACTGGGGACCAAGAGGGAACTATCTTTCATAAAGAGGGAGAAGGAATGTTTGTAAAGGGAAGGTGGGGAGCTTTGTGAGAGAAGCCACTCTTGGGAGGAAGGTTCTTGGGACAGAGAACACAGAAACACTGGGAATCAGGAAATGAGGGAAAAGGAGTCCGGGAAAGAGTCGTACAGATGGACCCATGGAGGGTTCTCTTATGTCCCTGCTCCATCCCACCAGCCTCTGTGTGGAAGTGCATCTGTGGGCTCTGGGCTTAAATCCTGAATCTTCCCTTCATTATCAGTGTGTTCTCGTATTGGTTAACTAACTCAACTAAGCCTCACTTTCCTCATCTGTAAATGGGAACAAGAATAAGGAAATAATGAATGGTTTGGCCATATGGCAGCCCACACATGGCAAGTGCTCAGAGAATCTTCGCTGCTTTTGTGAAAATACTAGTACTCCATCACTATTGTTACCACTATTACCCTCATAAGTTAGAGGCTATCTTGGGAGTGAGAGGGGCTAGAGGAGCAGGGCCAACGCAAGCACCCCCCAACCCCAAAAGCTGTTTTTCTGTCAGGCTGCCCGGAGGCTCTCATTTGAGCCAAGAGCTTAGTTTGAACACTCTGGTAAGATGTGGACTGCTGATTCCCAGCCTCACACCCTCCTCCTCTGGGCACTTTGCATGACCCCATGTTTGGCTGGGTTTAAATGTCATCCCATAATCTCTGTGGCTTAGGTTAGAAGCACATGCTCTGAAATCAGGACAAGCTGCTGTTGAATCTTAGCTCTGCTCTTCACGCACGGGGTAGCCTCAAGCTACATCTCTGAGTCTCGGTGTCCTCATCTGTCAGGTGGAGTCACGGTATGTCCCCGCTGTGAAGGACTATCGCGATGGCTGGGTGAATCGTCTGCCAAGAGCTCATCATGATGCCAGGCACCAAGTAAGCCTGAGCCACGGTTGCCGTTAGGATGAGGGCGAGGAGCATTATAGGCGACATCAGGAGAGCTGGGCTATCACTGAGCCCTGCCTTTTCCTCACCAGGCGGCCTTGGTAAGTCACACTGTTCCCATGCCTCAGTCCCCCATCTGTGAAATGGGAATACCAGCCCCTGCTTTGCCTCACAGCCCCTGGATGAGGGTCAAATGAAGTCACAAAGACTACGTGCTTTGTAACTTCCAGTCGGGGAGGGTCTGCCCAAGTCTGGGAAGGGGCACTGGGGCCGGCACCTGGCTCTCTGGCAGGGTCGTGGAGAGATGATAGGACCCCAGCATTTAGAGGCTGTGTAGGGGCCAAGGTCCCCGCACTCGCGGCCCTGGCACAGAAGGACAGCAGGGAGGGGAGGCTGTCTTACTCATCCTGTATCCTGGAACATAGTAGTTGCTCAATGAATGATCGTTAGAGGAAGAATCAAATGGGTGGCCCTTGCTAGGGTAGATCTGGGCAGGGACAGGAGCCGGGACACTTTCCTGGCACAGAAACCGGGAAACGAGGTCCTGAACCAGGACAGGGACAACAAGCGTTTGAATGATCTGGGCAACTTGAAGAGGGCTTGTGGTAAGTCTGGGAGGAGGGAGGAGGGTGGGTAGGGGAGGACAGAGAGACCTCTGAGGGTGCAGCCTGCCAGACTGGGTGGGGGAGATGCAGCAGTCCCCAGGCGGGCAGGTGAATGGCTCCAGTCCACAGGGACATGGGGCGTGGGCGGCAGGGCCAAGGAGGGTCAGCTCAGCTCTGAGAACAAGGGCTCCTTAGAGCTGAGCCCTGCGGCCCTGAGGGCAACTGCCTGACTTGTTTTTATCAACCCCAGGCCATGCCAGTTTCTGCATTTGCCCTTTCCCAAGTCACCTCTTGCCTGGAAAGCTACTGGGGCGAGGAGCTGACAGCTGAGCGGATTCTCTGTTACAGTCACCTCTGTGCAGGGGAGAGGGACAGACTCACGGGGGCTTGGGGGATCGCTTGAAACGCCCTCCAGTAAGTCAGGCCCAGTTGGGTTCAGGGCTGGGCATCAAATACCTGGGTCCTGAAATCAACTCTGTCACCTGCTTGCTATGTGCCCCTTGCCCTCTCCCAGCCTCACAATTGAGAGAGTTGACTAAAACAATGTTTCTCCAGGTCTTTCCCCTAATCCGCCTGTGGAGTTTATTAAGCTCAGATTCCAGTTCCCTATCTTGAAGTTGCTGAGTCAGCGGTGCCGAGGAGTGGGGGCCTGGAGACCCACATTTTTACATTCTGCCCTGCGGATTCCATGTTCGTCAGGGTTTGAGATAGTGATTTTCACAGTGATGAAGTGGAAGGACCTTTGGTGTGAACTCGGGAGACTTGGTCCTGACCCTGCTATGCTACTGGCATGTGGCTCTGGGCTAGTCTTTTTGCTTTCCTGAGCCTCAGTTTCCCCATCTCCAAAATAAAAAAGGCGATCCTTAATGATCTGCAAGAGGGTGGGGGTGTGCATTTCTTGAGTACTCGCCAGCTGCCCAGAACCCCACACTGGGAATTTTAGGCTGATGGGTCATTGAATTGCAGACATTGACTCTACCCCAGAATTGTGTGCAAAGTGAAAAGTTGAATCATTTGAGAGCAAGGCTTAGTGACATTTGTGGAGTCCCGGGTCCAGTCAGAGGGCCTCAGTGTGGTAGCGATAGCTGGGGCATGGGGTGGCCCTTGTGCCTAAGCTCAGACCTCAGGGTTCGGCAGTAGGGACACCTCAGGGGTCCAGGCCTCAGACTGGGTGCATCCTTTTCACACAAGTAGGTCCTGGGAAAATGAAATGACAATGTCCCATTAACCAGGCCTATACTGATGGTCTCCTGTCTTCCTCCAAGGCCCTGACTGAGACTCCAGCCTTTCCTGCTGTGGTCTACCTTGTCCATCTCAGCATGGCCAACATCAACATTAGGTTCCTCTTCACCTCAAGAACCTTCCATGGCTCCCCACTGCCCACAGGAGGAAATCCAAACTCTTCAGCCAAACTTCCAGGCCCACTCACCAGCCCCATCTTTTACCGATCATCTGCTCTGATCAGACTAGTCTTTTGTCTATTCCCCAGGTTTTCTGGGCTTTCCTCCTTCTGTGCCTCTGCTCTCTGTGGTGAAGGCAAACGTGGGCCATGTTCCAGTTGCTCCGCTCATTTGCTGTGTGAACTTGGGCAAGTCACTTAACCTCTCCGAGTGTCACATCCTCATCTGTGAAGTGAGGATAATACCCTTCCCCCCACCCACCAGAGTGGCTTCAAGGATTTTTGCAAGATAATGGGTAAGAAATGCCTGTCCCTGCTCCTAGAACTTGCTAGACATTTAATAAATGATGGCTCCTCCTCCTTCCACCCTTCTCCTTTTGTCAAACCGGACCTGCCTTACTGGGTGTAAACTTAGAATGTCATTTCTCCCTTCCATGCTTTGCCCGACCCAAAGACCAACCCAATGACACCAGAAGGAACAATGTGGGGCTCTGGGTGCTGCCTTCTTAGAGATTCCCAAATGGCTTTGGGAAGACCAGGACCAGAAGTGTGGGGAAAGACAGGGCAGAAGGGGTCTCGGGAGTTTGTATTCAAAGAAGAGGCTCTCTGAGTGGGGATGGTCCTGGCACAGGGGAGCACCACACTCAGAGCAGAACTGCACGTGCAGTGGGGAGTGTGGGAGCCACGGGCCACGGGCCAGGGAGTGTGGCTCTTCATGCGGTTTGTTGCTTTTCAGATGACATCATCATCTTGCGAGCAGCCCTTCCAGGGGACCCAACGTGGGTGTCCCCCCGAATGGGCCGCTGGACAACAGAGATGACCACCACCTCCAGGCAAAGCCGACACACAGAAAAGCATGCACGGGGCCTCTCTCTCAATCTCTGTCCCTGGCCCCTTTCAGCCTTTTTGGTGTTCTGCCAACTGCTTGTCACCCCTCCTAAGACCACTACCACCACTGCTACCCCAGCTGTCACCACCACGCCCATGACCACACGCCACCAGCTAGAAGCTCTGGGAAGCCGTGGGACCAGCCTCCTGTCCGCATGGCGCTCCTGCAATCGTCCAGGCACCCCTCTCCCAGATAGTAAACCAGCAAAACTCGTGGGGCACTTAGCACGGTTCTGAGCACTTTCTCCACAGTCACTCCATTAACCCTTACAGTGCCTTACAGGAGAGGTTAAGGCGCCTGCCTGTGGTCATGCAGCAGTGGATGGCAGGATTAGACCAGGCAGCCCTGCTCCAGGCCATGCTGCCCCCAAGGGATAAACGCCTCTCTGTGTCAGAGACAAGGAAGGAGAACGTGGGACGTGCACACGTGCCCTCCGGAACATCTTTGTCTGTCCGGGAGTTCTGCTTGTCAGATTTCAACGTTTCTAATGAAGACCAGGAACCCCACTGTGCCTCTTAATGTCCTAAATGAGTTCAGAGAGGTGGATGGGCTGTCACCACAGGCCACGGGTTCTGCTCTGAGGAACTCAACTGAAGGGATCGAAGCACCTCCTCCCTCCATCCAGCTGGCTGAGGCCAAGTGCAGGGGCCGATAGCGGCTCTCATCTTCCCCCAAATCTAGGTGAACTGAGTAGGTTCCGGGGCCCAGACATCTCAAATTCTGAGGATACTGGCTTTAGGCAAAAGGCAGGAGTCTTGTAAGTAACCCCTGAGTTTTCCTGGCACCATATTTAATGGGGAATAAAAGTCCATAAATCACCCTGGCTGGCTTCTGTCTCCCAGGGTTCTGTAAAACCATCTGATTGTGATAAAAAGGAATCCAACCATAATCTTGCCTAGGGATGTACAACATCTCTAATTTTGGCAGATCCTCAAACAATCATGTTCAATTAACCAAAGGTCCTTAAACTGCTCCTCAGAATAATCCTTCCCATTACACACATGATCGATGACATAGAACCAATGTTGACACTATTTTCCCCCAAATAAAGACTCGTGATGGGGTGGCAGGAGGGGGCTGGCTGATGTGGGATTCTGGCCATGTTTGGGAGTGACAAGCTATAGGTTAAGTGAATGTCCTCTCTGTGCCTGGCTCAGGACTGGGTATCCACTTGGTGCATGTTTACTAGGGTGATCTTACGTCCCTTCGGCAAAGAACAGTCCCAGCTTATGCTTGTTGTCCAAGGTAAGTATTCCTGGTGCCCCTTTCCACTCACAAAACTGTCCCAGTTTGAGGGGCACCTGGGTGGCTCAGTTGGTTAAGTGTCTGACTTCAGCTCAGATCATGATCTCAGGGTCCTGGGATCGAGTCCTGAGTGGGGTTCTGTGATCAGTGGGGAGTTTGCTTCCCCCTCTTCCACTCCCCCCCTTGGGCTCACCCTCTCTCTTTCAAATAAATAAAATCTTAAGAAAAAACTGTCCCGATTTGGATGATAAATTAGATGGCTACACCAGTGTAAACCTCATGACGATCCCATGTGTCAGTTTTGGGGGTCTTATTTGACAACAGGGCACCAGCTTCAGAGTGTCATTGGCCTAGGAAAGAACCCCAGCACTACCACCTGCACACCGTAGGCCAGTGGGAACTTAGCTTCTCAGAGCCTCAGTTGCCTCATCTGTGTAATGGGAAGGATGAGTGATCATGCTTGCATGAAGGGAGTTGTAAGTACTCAGCACAGTACCCAGCACACAGTAAGTGCTCAGTAAGTGGCTGTTATTATGGTGATGGCCTTGATGATGGTGATGGTTCCCATTTGTTGATTCAAAGGACTTATTCTCTCAGATTGTGAGAGAAAGACCAAGGCTGCACAGTGCAGACCAGATGGGCTCACCTGGGGGGCCGAGGAGTAGTCTAGTGCCCTGAGGGACTGCGGTCCCCTTCACAGTGCTTCTAGGTCAGAACCATCTGCTTACATGGGGAGTGTCCCTCCCTGGGATTGGTGATCGGGTCTTGGCACTCCACCCCCAGATGGGACCCAGGCTCAAGTGGAGACTAGCAGGACTCAGTGTAGAGTAGTCAAATACCGGTGTAGATGGCCTGGGACAAACAGGCTCTACAGAAGGACGCTGGCAGGAGCCAACCTTCTCTTGGGATGCACGACAGATGCCAAACAAGCGAGCAGGTGGAAGGGAAGACCTCAGGCTCAACACTGAACCTTGCACTTAACACTTGTGACAGAAGAACGGCCCAATTAATCCACAGAAGCATGCTAAATAGTAAATTGTTGGGTTTTTTTAAGCCATTAAGTTTGGGAGTGGTCTGTGATGCCGTAATAAATAACAGAAACAGTCTTTCCTAGGAACCACCAGCCTCAAAGGCAATTTTATTAAACACACCGGCATCCTGGGCTGTGCCTACTACTTCAGTCTGGGGGATGCCCTCCACTTTCTGAGCCTCACTTGACTCAACTGAAAAGTGGGAGGACTGGACTAGAACAGTACTTTTTCTAGTAGAGCCCCTACAACTGAAACTGTGCTTGTGGGATCGAAGGTCAGGGTGGTGAAGGTGGGAGGGAATGGAGTGAAACTCAGAGGCAGTACGGTCCATCACAGGCTTCCGTGACATTGTGACAAAATAGCCATTTTGATGAACCTGGAAGGGCCTTTTGACTGCTTTGACTAAATGAGTATCACAGAGGTGACACTACATGACTTCCAGAACGAGATCATAAAATGCCATGCAGCTTCCGTTTTGTGCCCTTGCGATGCTCACTCTTTGAACCCCGCAAACACATGGACAGGGCAGGTGTAGGTGCTCTGGCTGACAGCCACCATCAACCACCAGACAGGTGAGTGAAGGAGCCTCCAAATGATTCTAGCCCCCAGCCCTCAAGTCACCCCCAGCTCTTCTTCCCAGCTTGAGGTCCCAGACAGCTTGGAGCACAGATAAGCTGTCGTGAGCCACAGAATCTGTGAGGAAAAGAAAATCGTGTTTTATGCCACCAAGTTTTGAGACGGCTTGTTACTTGGGAGTAGTAGCAAAAACTACTAAAGGAGCTCTTGGGGGGGGGGGGGCTTCCGGAGTTTGCTATTTGTCAACTACAGCTGAAGGAGAACATCAGTGAAGTCACATGAGAAGGCTCATTGCATGTCCTGCCATGGATCTGTTCAAGGAGCCCCCTCCCCCCCCAACCACATGCACAGAGCTGGAATCCCTGCTATTTTGAGGGGCATCCTTGGTTTAGCAGTGAAACCTCAGTGTCATCCAAAGCTTGTGGAGATGCTTAGTAGAGGCTCTTCTCACTTTTAAATTGAAAACAATGGTATAGAGGTTCCTGGCTGGCTCAGTCAATGGGGCATGTGACCCTGGATCTTGGGGTTGTGAGTTTGAGCCTTACCAACTCACACTTACAAACTTGAGCCTTGGGTATAGAGACTTCTTAAAAATCTTTTCGAAAAGAATAAAACAGTGGTTCATTAGGTTTTGTCACTGTCAACTCAGGATGCAGTGGTGATTTGATCAATGTCATCGTGAGCTGAAGGAGGAGGGCGCAAAGTGGTGAGGCCTGAACAATCAGGCAGGTGTTGAAGATCTCTTGTGTCAGCTGCACTAACCCATCATGCCTCACTCCTCTGTTAGTACCTGTCACTGCCCCAGAAGTCCAAAGCCTTCTGGATCATACGTTACCATTTGGACTCTCACCCCCATGCTACTCTGCTCAAATTCTAATCTGATCCAACCTTGTCTCTTCCTCTTTCTCTATTCTTCCAAATATTTCCATTTTCCTACTTTAAAGAATGCCTGAGCATGTCCTTCGAATGTTGAGAAACTATAGCCAACAGAAAATGAAACGAGTTCTTTATAATCCAAAAGTTTCCCTGAAAAGTTTTAAAAGCCTCCTAGAAAATGAAATAACAGAAGAAATTAAACTTGTTGGAGCACGTGGGTGTGTTTTAATGCCTGAGGAAAGAGTGTGAGGGACCTACGGAGGGCTTCACTGCCCCTCCTCCAGCGGAGGACTGGCGGGTAGAAAGCCCTGGAGAAGGTGGTGTAGGCAGACCCGGCAGGGCCTTGTGGGCAGTGATGGGGGATCTGGAGTTTGCTCTGGGTGCCATGAAATGCCCATGGAAAGGCTCGAAGCGGGGACGGGCGGTGATTGTATGTGTGCAATTTAAAAAACCCTCTGGCTGCTGAGCGGAAAAAGGATAGTAGGTGCCAGACTGGGAGAGGGGAGACCAGTGAGGAAGCCAGAGCAGTGGTTCAGAGGAGAGATGATGGGAGGAACCAAGGTGGAGGCAGAAATAGAAACAAATGGATAAATTCATGAGGATTTGGAGGTGGTTCTAGCACAGTGGTAATAAGGCCAGCAAAGCCATGACCCACCCGCCTGGGAATCAAGTTCCGGATTCTCTCTCCAGCCACCTCCCTCTAAGGCGGGACTTCCTCCCCTTCAGCCTCTCCCAGAGCAGCCTGGACAGGAAGTCCCGTCCCACTCCTCTCTGAGTCCCCTCCCCTCCATTTCAGGAGCTAGTATTTGGGCGTTACCAAGGAGACCAGGAGATAGATGAGAGAGAGAGAGAGAGAGAGAGAGAGAGAGAGAGAGAGAGAGAGAGAGAGATGCTGGATCCCTGTCGGGGGAGGGGAGGACTTTGAAGGCCCCCAGAGGAGTCTGATGATGATGTGTTTCCTGCTCAGAGAGGTGGACCTTCCTTGACCACCCAATGGTGCCTCTTTCTCCCCTTCCCTCCCTGGTATGTGTCCCTGTTGATTCCCTCCCTTTATGGCCCTCAAGACAATCTCAAAATAACCTTTTTGTACTTATTTACATATTATTGTTTTCTTAGGCCTTTTCATTTATGGCCTGTCTGGAGGACTAGAATCTAAGCTTCAGGAGGGCAGACTGGGCGGGAAGGAGCAAATGAATGAATGAGTGATGTAGCCAGGAATAAACCCAATATACTACTGAGTTACAATAAACTATAAGAATAAACCCAGTGAGAAAAAAGTCTTTTAAAAAAAACCACTGGGGGGCGCCTGAGTGGCTCAGTGGGTTAAGTGACTGCCTTCGGCTGGGGTCATGATCTCAGGGTCCTGGGATTGAGCCCCGCATCGGGCTTCCTGCTCAGCGGGAGAGTCTGCTTGTCCCTCTTCCTCTGCCCCTCCCCGCTCATGCTCCCTCTCTCTCACACAGATAAATAAATAAAACCTTTAAAAAAATCACTGGGAGGAAAAGCCATCTTAATTATGTAAAGGGACTTCAGTATTTCTGTGCCCTCTTAGGGCTAGAAGCTGAAACTGCTCTAATAGTGTCTTATGGCTGTAAACATAGTTGGAGCTGTTTGGGGGAGCATTGTCTGCCTTGCTCTGGGAGGGGTTCCGTGGACACTCTCTTGCCAGCATGTCAAGTGCCCTTCTTTGTCCTCAACTGAGCTCTGACCAGAGGCAAGGAGTCCCCGGGACCCCCACTTCAGAAACTAGCACTAACCACAGCAAGCGCAGACTGAGCTCTTACCGGGTGCCACCCTCAGTGCTAAGCGCCTCAGGAAAAATAATCTCATCTAAATAGCTTCACACTTAGAGTGTAATAATAATTATTAGTGTCCATTTTCCAGATGGGAGAACTGAAGCTCAGAAGGCTGAAGGCCTCACCAAGTCAACCAAGTGACAGAGATGGAAGTTGGGCCCCATCGTCCCGACTCCAAGATTCTTATTCTTTAATGACCTCCTATGCCAGAGTTGAGGTTAGTGATGCTCAGGGCTGTCCCATTGGCAGGGGAAGCTCTCTGGAGAATGCATTTTGATTGTTTTTAATCTGAAGCCACTGGCTCTTCCCCTCACTGTCTGGCAGACGGGTTTTCCAGGAGCCTTTGGGTAGGAGTGAGGGGAACAGGTGCTCTGAGAGGACAATACAGGGGCAGGGTCTAGGTTTCCCTGAACCTGTAGTCATTGAGCTTTATTTCTGGAAACCAGGGGCATGCTTGCAAAGATCCAGTTTGTGAGCCTCCTTGCTCATTTTCTGGGTGGCTGCTGCATCTGTGCCTCCCCAGTTTGGACCTGAAGGCACGTGGACCTGATATTCTGTAGAATCTCAACGCAACAGGAGTTTCACTATCCCTCCGCCCCAGCTAGTCTCCAGCCTCCTCTCCCCAGGAGGACGCAGGATAGTGTGGAAGACATTACTCGCGTTCACCGATATATCTGGTTTTCCTCCCCTTCCTGGCCATAGGAAAGGATCACAATCCTTACCCCTGGAGGTCAGGCAGGGTCATGTGACCTGCTGTGGCTACTGAAACACAAGCTGAAGTGATGTGCCTCTCTTCCTAGTAGATGCATTGAAGCTGGTGTGTGACTCTCTGTGCTTTCTTTCTGCTGGGGACTGCACAGCTTTGGAGCCAAATTCAGCCTGGGGCTTCTCCCTGCAATGTATGAGCAGAGGCAGTGTGGTGCGTGGTTAAGGCATGGGCTCTGGAGCTAAATCATCAAGTTCCACCCCCAGCTCTGCCCCTTTGCAGCTGTGGGGACTTGGGCAAGTCCCTGCATTTCTCCGTGTCTCAGTTTCCCTGTCTGCAAAATAGGAACCAACCTGGCACCTACTTTATGGTGCTCTCATGAGCTTAAACGAGATCAAGTCACAAAGCCTGAGTGCAGGGCTCAGCAGGTAGAAAGTCCTCAATGAACATGTGCTCTCAGAAAGATGGGACAGAAGGGTATCTTTTTTTTGTCCCTTTCATCTCTCCCCTGGAACCTGGGATACACCTGTCCACCCTTCCGGACCTGGGCAAGTCATGTTGGGAACACAGAAGAGGTGGGAACGGGGAGAGGGCGGCTGGAAGCTGAGAAAAGAGAGGAGCCCCTCGTCCTCATGGCAGTGTGAAGCCTGATGACTCTGAACTTGTTGCTTCTGAGTCTGGACCCCCTCCACGGGCTGAGGAGTGGTGGGGGGAAACTGAGGCAAGAGGAACCGGCCAAATGGAGCCCTGAACCAAGGCAGCGAGAACTGAGCAAAACCCCTCCGGTCCATTTGTAGGGTCCTCAGAGGTGTCTGACATATTTCACTTGTGAACTGAGCCATTGTCCGACAGCTCGTAGGTGACAGAGGCAACTGCCAGGTGCCCCCGGCGCAGCCATGGAGGGAAGACACACCCAGACCCTGAGGGAGGGTCCTTCGTGGAGACTTGCCCCAACTGCAGGGAAATTGGAATCTTTTATTGAAAGTGTAAAGTGCGCAGTGTGGGGTCTGGCATGGAATCTAAGAGGCCTCGATCCTTCAGGTGACCTCCTTCCCAATGCGGGGCTGACCGTAGGACTGACTGTGGCCGGCACTGTTTGCCAAAAGAGTCTCTGGCTGGTTCCTTCCTTGGGGGAGGGGGCAAGTGGGACGAGGGTTGGGAAGCTGGGGAGGAACCTGTCTTAGGGGGCTGAAGGGCCTCGGGGCTGGAGACTGTGTTAGCAGAGCCTTTCCCAGGCGAGTTCTGCCTTCCACTGGGGCTTCAGCAGCATCCCTGCCTCCGTCCTTCAGGCACTCAGCACCAGGAGGTCCTTGGAGTCAGAACAGAAAACCCAGTTAGTGGAGGAGATGGCTTCTGCTTACAGCCTCAGCAGTCACCTGCCTGAGGACTGGGCAAGGCACATTTCTGGGAAGGAGCAACTGCGAACGGTGGGGGTTTATCGGGATTAAAGGGGCCCGAGGAGCACCTTGGCCATGTCGTTAGCTTGCCCTGTACAGGGGACCTTGGGCAAGACACTTCACTTCCTGCCCCTCATCTCCTTCTTCCCCCAAATAAGAGAAGCAAGCTTGAGCCTCTGTCCACATTCTTCCAAAATCTAATTCTCTTAACTCAAAATAGCTACAACAAAGTAAATAATAGATTTAACCCATGGAACAAACGAAGTACCCATAAGTCTGCACTGATATAAATAATTGGGTAAATAAATTAGTGGAGGAGAAAGGATGGCTCTTCCTCTAATAATTTCAACTAATAAATGTGGAAGGAATGATTGAAATGGAAAGTCTCCATGAGGCAAACACCACAGTAATAACTCTTGCAGACAAGAACCATTAAAGAATGCCAAAATGAGTGGGAGAAAGTGTAATGAGAAATAAGGTATGTGGGTGGTCATCTCCAAGTATCTCCTCATGAGATATTTATTAGTTACAATGGGAAAAATAGTAAGTTAACCAACAGCGGGGAAACTGGCAGGGACCACCTTCACCGCATGATCAGAGTCAATATCCCCAGGAATAAGACACTGACATTGTGTGCCCCCCCCATATGGTGCACTGAGAAGGACACCGCATCACTCCCGTGGCGTTCTTGCCAAAAATACGTAACCTCAATCTCATCGTGAGAAAACATCAGTCAGATCCAAATTGTAGGACATCCCATACAATGGGCCAGACTCATCAGAAATGTCAAGGTCATAAAACACAAGAATTTAGGAACTGCCACACGTTGGAGGACACCATTCCAGATTTGGATTGACAACCAGGTGCAAAGTGGGATCCTGGATCCTGAACCAGACCAAGGACAGCAGGGGGAAAACTGTTGATGAAGGTCTGGAGATTAGTTAATAGTTTTCTATCAATGTGAACTTCCTGGTTTTGATCATTATACTGTGGTTTTATAAGATGCTAACATTAGGGGAAATTGAGTGAGGAGTATTCTCATACTCTCTGTACTGTTTTTGCAACTCTTCTGTAAGTCTGAAATTGTTTTAAAATGAAAAAGTTAAAATAAAAGGCTAGACCCATATAATAATAACAATAATAACAAGAAGGAGAAAAAGAGGAGCGGGGGGAGGGGGAAGAGGAGGAGAAGAAGGAGAAGGTGCCTGGGTTGCTTAGTTGGTTGAGCGCCTGACTCTCGTTTCGGCTCAGGTCATGATCTCAGGGTCATGAGGTGAGCCCTGTGTCAGGCTCTGTGCTCAGCGGGGAGTCGGCTTGAGACTCTCTCTCCTTCTGCCGCTCCCCCCATACCCACACACTCGCTCTAAAACAAAGAAATAAATCTTTAAAAAGAAGAAGAAGAAGAAACTAGCTACCATTTACAGAGGTTGTACAAGACCAAGTCTGGGCTGGGTCTTTTTTTTAAGTTTATTTATTGAAGTAATCTCTACACCCAATGTGGGGCTCAAACTCACGACCCCAAGATCAGAAGTCACACGCTCTACCCACTGAGCCAGCCAGGCACTCCGAAGCTGGTTTTCTCTTTAAATCTGTGGTCCTGCGCCTTTCAGACCCAACACTCCGGTTTACATTTTATCACAGGTACTTGTGCTATCTCTTTTATTATTCTGAAATGAAATTCATAATCTATATAACCTACTTATATCCCTTGCTGGAATATAAAGAAGAAATACAAGGTAAGTAATTTATAATACAATAATATGTATTTTGATGTGAAATACTCAAGTATGATTATTTAGGAAAGAAAAAATCATCCCCACTAATTTAAAAAAGGCCCTTAGGCTGGGGAGGGGCTTGCAGTACAGCCCCAGTCGAGAACCACTGGTTGGAGCTGTGTCCATTATTCCAGTACAAAACCTGCTTCTCACTAGCTGGGTGACCTTGGGCAAATGACCTCCCCTTATACTAAGTATAAGGCACTTTGCACTTAGACTCTCACTTTATTCTAAAAGCAGCCCTGAGGAGGGGTACTATGATTAGCCCCTTTTACAGAGGTGAAAACTGAGCCTCAGAGACATTAAGTGACTTGCCCAGGGTCACCCAGCTGGATACTGGCAGAATCGGGATTGGAACCCAGGCCCTACTCAGCAAAGTCATGTTTAAAAATAAAACTCCAGAACGATTGGAATGAAAAGCAGCAGAATGCTCTAAGTGGTCCTTTCTAGGTTGCAAAGGTATCTAAAAGGATAAATGTGTTTGTTTAATCTTTTCTGTATTTTCCAAATTTCAGTTAATGAGCATATGTGGCTTTTATCATGGCAAAAAGGCCTCCTGCAACTGAATTTCAAGGCACCTGCCATGATTATAATTAGCAATTATTTCAGAAATATCTATCCAAAGGCCCATGGTCCCCCTGGCTGGGAGAGATTTTCCGGGACCAGGACTGTCCGTTTTGTTCACTGCTGTATTCCCACCCCCTTGCACATCATCTGGCATTCAATAGGAGCTCAATAAAAGTTTTCCTAGTGAACTACATCGCACTTCTACTGTGGGTGAGCCCCTTACAGCTCTGAGCCTCAGTATTCCCATCGGCAAGATGGGGGCAATAACATCTGTCCTGGGGATGAAATGAGATGGTGGATGAGGAGAGCTTCACTGAAGGGTTCTTCAGCTTTGTTTCTTGTTCCCTCAGCCCCATCCTTTGAAGGAAGAGGCCTCCCTTGCCCCACCTTTCCCCTCCCTTCTCTTCCTCCTCCCAACTCCTGGGCATGGAACAAAGGGCAGAACAGAGTTCCTCTCCCCTTACCTCCAAAACGTCGATGTCTGCATTGCTGAAGTCAATGTTGAGGATTTGGGGGAGAGGGACGCCAGAGCCCAGCACAGCTGTGAAAAGAAGCACCACCACCAAAACGGTCAGGCAAAGTGAGCGTGGCTAAGAGGCATCAGCCTTATAGGAGGCCACCAGGGTTTTCCAGGAGACCAGCCATTTCTGTTCCATCTCTAGGCCTTTGTCTGAGCAGGTGCTCCTGCCCAGAGCACACACCTTCAGTCTTGCCTGCCTGCTGAGTTCTGAGACTCCCCCGAGACTCTGTTTGAATGTCATCTCTTCTGTGAGGCTTCCGCCAGCCCAGGCCAAGAAACCTTCGGCTCCTGCCCTCCCTTGAACCGCCCCCCACCATTACAAAAATCACAGAATATGAATTCTCTCTTTCTCCCTCTGTCACCTCTACCCAGAGTGTGAGTTTTTTGCAGGCCAGGACTGTGTCCCCAGCATCACCCAGCCCTGGGCTGGGCACAGAGGGGAGGACAGATGTTCGCTGAATGGAGGCATGGAAGGATGCACATGGAGTCCCAACAGGTGACCACCGTGGGATGTACTGTTTGCTTTTAGATTGTCAGAACTTACGTAGATTCATGCTGATTCATGTTCTGGGAAAGAAGGGAAGAAGGAAGGAAGGAAGGAAGGAAGGAAGGAAGGAAGGAAGGAAGGAA
>NW_027397100.1:12599253-12621753 GCF_003265705.2 Callorhinus ursinus
GAAGGAAGGAAGGAAGGAAGGAAGGAAGGAAGGAAGGAAGGAAGGAAGGAATGGATGGATGAAATGGTAGGTGGGGGAACTGGATTAAGTGGAGTTAAACAGATTTTCTGCCTCCAGCAGGACTTTTCAGAGAACTAAGGACATGGCGAATCTACTCTAGGGCAGTATATTCAGAATTTCCCAAACTTGCTTGGCCATGGATCCCTCTTCTTAAGAGTATCCCGTAGGACTAATTTTTCATGGAACCCACTTTGAGAATCATGGTCCTAATCCAGCCTCTCACTTTTGAGAGTGGTAAGGTGAGATTGAGGGACTTGCTGCCAAGTTCACACCACCTCTTAGTGACCAAGCCCGGCGAGAGTCTCCACCTCTTGCCTCAAAAGTCAGCCCAGCCCAGCCTCGCTCCTAACATCCTCCTCTTCCGCCAGGGAACGTGCACGGCCTTGGTGACCAGGGCCTTCCTGGGGTTGCGATTCAGCCTCCTCTGGTGACGGTTTCCAGAATAAAGGTCTGTTGGACATGGAGAGCACCCCAAATGAACCCCAGCTGGTAGAGCTGATAGCAGTCCCTCTCCATCCTCTCCTCCACCAAGGGGAAGTGGGGAGAGGGTGGGGGCCAGGTTTGGCGGGGGCCTTAGGGACGAGGTTACAATGGGGGGGTTCAGCCCTCCCAGCGTCCAGTGGCCTCACAGTTCAGATAACTTCCTGATAATGTCCCCGAGGCACCACAGAGAGGAGGAATCATGCTCCCTTCCTTCGTTCTATGAAGCGAGAAAACCCTCTCACTGATAATGTGGTTGCCTAGAGGACAGAGTCTGGGTTAGGAGGCTGGGAGATCGGTAAGAGCAACTTTAGCTTTATCTCTACTGATCGGACTTTTTACAACAATAATTATTCACATAGTCCCCGTATAAGTAAAATTAAATACATGATTAAAAATCAGTCAGGACAACGCATGAGTGCTGTGTGTTGTGTAAGACTGATAAATCACAGAACTGTACCCCTAAAACAAATGATACATTATATGTCAATAAAAAGAAAAAGAAGAGAAACCAGTTTCAACCAAGTAGAAAAAAAAACATTAAAAATAAAGAAAAAATAAAAATCAATCGGGGCCATAATAATGTGAATATACCTACTGATACTAAATTTGCACCTAAAAATGGTTAAGCAGGTAGATTTCATGTGATGTGTATTTTACCACAACTAAAAATAAAAACACATACAAAAAAATCAGGAAATACCTTGGACTTTTTTTTTAATGGAGAAAAAAGAATTTAGACGGACCTATAACCAGGTGTTGAGATTAAGTGCCTCTGGGAGGTGAGATGTTACTTTTTAAACTGTTCTGGACTTTCTAAAACTTACACACATATAATTTTCATATGTAATCAGAATTTTACATAGATAATCAGAAAAACTAAACAATCAGCCAAATAAGGAAGAAGGAGAAGGAGAACACAGCAGAAGCAGCAAATAAGGAAGTTGATGGACCCTCGGGGCAACATTTGCCTTCAGAGGGTTAAGTACATAAGCTTAGGGTCAAGTTCTCAGAAATACGGTTGAGGCAGAAAACGGCTGTGTGTCAAATATGCCCAGCAAACCAGCAGCCTCCAGGCCCCCAAGCCACACACCCCTGCAGAGGCATGGGCCTAACTCTCACCGTTCATGGCAGGCAGAAACGCCAGGTCAAAGATCTTCCCCACCAGCACCTCCAAGAGGCCAACCTGCAGGGAAGAAGGAGAACTCAACCCTGGCAAGGGTTCACTCAGATCCCCGAGGGCTCCTTGAGGCCCTGCCCTGTGGCCCAAGCGGAAGACGCAGAACAGCTCTGGGAGAATCTGGGAGCTGCCGTGGCTCGAGAACCACCGAGTTGGACAGGGGCGAGGCATATCTGTCCGCCTGCAGTTAGGGAGACTGAGGCCCAGAGCAGGGCCCGCGCTGGTCCAAGGCTCATGGTGAGGCTGGGACTGGGGGAGGCCCGGGGCCCATAGTCTATGGTGATGTCACGCAAGGCCCTGGGGTTGTGTCGCCAACACTCCAGGTTCCCATCGCAGCTTAGTCTCTGTGGGCCTCTGGGAAGTCTCCCTCACCACTCAGGACCGCCAGCTTCCTCAGCTGTAAAATGGGCCAGCAAGCCTCGCTTGCAAGGAGGCAGCGAGGGTTACGGGCAGATCAGGTGAAATGCCCGGCCTTGAGACTTTTCATGCGTGCTCTGAATGTCTCTAAGCCTTGGTTACCACATCTGAAAATAGGCATGAATAACCCTTCCCTCGTAGAGTGGTTGTAAAAGCCAAACGTAAACTCCTCTATGTAAAGTACCTGCCTTGGTGCAGAACCACATGGTAGGACCGTGACAAGCGCGTGGGACTTTTATCCCAGCGCCGTGACCTTGGACACGTCGACCAACTTCTCTGCATTTGGCTGCCTTATGTGGAAAATGGGCCAATAATTGTGCCCAAATCATGTTTGTTTTGAGGATTAAATGAGAGAAATTTGTTTAAAAAAAAAAAGAAAGCCAGGGTGCCTGGGTGGCTCAGTTGGTTAAGCCACTGCCTTCGGCTCAGGTCATGATCCTGGAGTCCCGGGATCGAGTCCCGCATCGGGCTCCCTGCTCAGCAGGGAGTCTGCTTCTCCCTCTGACCCTCTTCCCTCTCGTGCTCTCTATCTCTCATTCTCTCTCTCTCAAATAAATAAATAAAATCTTTAAAAAAAATAAAAAAATAAAAAAAAAGAAAGCTTAATTTGGTTCCCCGTGCCCGGCTCCGCTGTCCCAGATCTGTTCTCTAATTTCACAGTCTGCGAGCTGTTTCTTCTGCAAGTCCGGAGATTCCAGTTCTGGTCCCAGCTGTGTCCCAAGCAGCTGCAAGGCAGCTCATCCCCGGGCCCCAGTTTCTCCATCTATGAAATGAAGCTAGTGACACCACTCCATGGGTTGGAGAGGCTGGGGTTTGCAAAAACTCAGAAAGAGGCAACACCGTGGGTATCTGAGTATCTCTGCGCATGTGGAAATCTCACCCCAGCTTGCTTGGAAAAGCGGGCATCTGTTTAGTTGTCAATTTGTAAAAGAAAAGAGGGGCATTTCTGCAGACTTTGGTGGTGGTGGGGGGACCCAATAATCAGCAAAGAAACGAGCAAACAGGACCAAACCCTAGAATCTGAGTGTCTCAGATTAGAAAGGCAGAGTTCCAGAGCGTGGTGGTAAAGTGGTGGCTAGAAATAAATCCAAACCTATTTGCGGAGGCTCAGAGTGGGTTGGGGCTGTTCAAGATTACATGGGAGTCAGTGGCAAAGCCAACCTCCCACCCCCAATACAGAAAGGCAGGGGTCCTGTAGGACATGGCTGCCCCTAGCGCCTCCCCACCCCGGAGTGGAGGGATTTGGGCCAAGTGGCCTCCATGGGAGTAGTCAGTTAAAATGGGATGGCCTCACAGGCAGAGTTGGATCTGGGAGTCTGTACCCAGCCCCTCCTTGGTTTTGCGGGCCTCCGTTTCCCCACCTGGAACTGAGGCCTGACAGAGATGATGTCAATGCTTTGGCATTTGCCAAATCCCTGGGCCCCAGCCAGCCACACGGGGATGCCATTCCCAGATGATCTTGCCCTGGGGGCTGAGCTTAGTACTTACATCAAAGTTGCCTACATTTGAGGTTCTGAGGTTGAGGTGAGTCCTGCCGAGAAAGCAAACAGCCCGTTAGAAATAGTGATTGCCTGAGAATCATAAGGGGTTGTATTGCAATAAACTGTCAGAAGCCCCTCCACCAACATCCTCACAAAGACCTCTCTTGACCCCTGGGGGTAGTTAAGAAGAACAGTGTTGAGCTCCACGGAGTGAGCACCAACTATGTACTAGGCATGGCGCTCGGGCTTTTATACCATACACGGTAGCCCCCAGGTTCCGTTGTCCGTGGGCTCAGGGACCCGCGCTCAGCTGCAGTCGGGAAGAGAGGAGCCCCCTTCTGGCCTATTAGGGGAAGGTCAATAGTAGCCTGACATTTCGTCACATTCGCCTGACTTCCCCTCATCATGTGGTCACGTGGGCATTTTTTTCATCTGACATCATCACAAGAAGAAAGGTGCGTATAGAGATGCCTGGGTGTCTCTGTCAGTTAAGTCAGGATTCTGGCTCAGGTCATGATGTCAGGGTGGTGAGATCGAGCCCCGCGTCGGGCTCTGCACCGAGCACGGAGCCTGCTTCTCCCTCTCCCTCTGCTCCCCACCAGCCTGTGCTCTCTCTCTCTCTCTCTCTCTCTCAAATAAATAAATAAGTAAAATCTTAAAAAAAAAAAAAGAAGGGTGAGTATAGTACAGTATTTTGAGAGAGATGACATTCACGTAACTTGTATTACAGTCTATTGTTACAATTGTATCTTATTTGTGAGCTGCTGTTGTTAATCTCTTAGGGCGCCTAAGTTATAAAGTAAATGATACCACGGGTATGCATGCAAGGCAAACACAGTGTAGCTAGCATGTGGTACCAGCGGCACTTTCAGGCACCCACTGGGGGGTCCTGGAACTTACCGCCCGTGGATCAGGAGGGACTGCTGTACGTAAGGTTCAGATCATAGCTGTGACACTTACTGGCTGTGGGTCTTTGGCCAAGTACTTACCCTGTCTCTGCCTCAGTTTCCTCCTCTGCAAAGTGGGTGGCTGCGAGGACTAAATGAGCAATCCAAGAGAGCCTGTGCCTGGTACAGGGTGCGTGCCATGAACCCAGGAGTGATCGTCCCCACCTCGCTCGATCCTTTCGTGACCCTCTGGGAGGGGAACCTGAGGCTCCAGGGGACCTCGCCATGGCTACAGAGCTCAGGAGACAGAGCCCAGGACTCGTGCTCTGAGACGCACTCTTGGCTGCCGCGCTATTCTGAGGAGGGGGCCCGAGGCCGGGGTTCGAGGTCTCTCTCTGCACTTGCCCTGGGACCATTGGACCAGACCACTGGAGCCCCCGTGCATCCGGCAGCACAGAAACCAGTGAGCCTTCTCAGGGGAGAAGCCTGCTTCGGTTGTGTTTTATTGCCGACTTCCACTCCCTCCCCTCCTTCCCCCTAGGTCACTCCAGCCACAGCCCCGAGCTCTTTCCTGCCCTTCAAAGTTTGCCTGCCCTGTTCTCGCTGCCTGAACCGTGCCCCCCTCCACTGGCCCCTTCTCCTCATCCAGGCCTCAGGTCAAGCATCACCTCCTTAGAGACTCTTGCATGGCTCTGATTCATATCCTATCCTGAGTAATTCCCATTGTTGGGCTTGATAAATACTTGTCGTAAGAAGAACAACTTACAGTGAACTAGGCACGTGCTGACAGTTTTACATACAATCTCATTTATCTTGAAGTAGGAATGATAATTGTACTTACTGCCATAGGCTGACGTCAGGAATGAAATGAATGGAGACACACTTAGAGCTTAGCTCAATGCCTGGCACATAGAGAGCATCCAACAAATAACAGCTGTTCTCATGAGTCCTACGAGGTAGGGACTATTAGCCCCATTTTCAGATGAGAAAACTGAGTTTCGGAGAGGCAGAGTCACTTGGCCTATGTCACACAGCCAGTCAGTGGTCACGTTAGGATTTGAACGTGTACCGCTTGGCTCCGGAGCCTGCACTTGTAATGGAGCAATGCAGCTCTGGGCCAGACAGACCTGGGCTGGCCCAGAGCCCCTCTCTGTACCCATGGTGTGGCCCTGAGTCAGTACACCCTCCTCTCTAAGCCCTAGTTGTCTCCTCTTTAAGATGGGAGAATGATAGCCCTGACCCCGCAAGGCCATTGCAAGGCTAAACAAGATCATGCATACAAATACCTAGTGCAAAGCCGGGCAAATCATCATCACGCCCATCGTTGTTATTATTGTTGACGTTGTAGTTGTTGTTGGCAGTGGGTCCTTTCTGTGAAGCTCATGGCATCACCCACCCTGCCCAGCTCGAGCCAGGGCCCTTGGCAGTCACAGCCCAGTTTCACCCCTGCAGCCTCTGGGATTTACCCAGCCCTGACAGCCGTGAAAGGGGACCTCTGGTGTCCTCCCAGGCATTGCTTCAGGAGCTGGCCCCAGGCATGGCAGCACCAAAGAGGCCCTTCTGAGCGCAGGAGCCCGAGTCCGCAAACCCCCTTACTTGTCCAGCTTGGCGTTGATCATGAGCTTATCTCCCTCCACGGAAAACATGGCCAAGAGTTCTGTGTCCTGGAGGAAAGGGGGTGACAATAAGGTGCCGCTGCGGGGCGGGCTGTGTGTGCCAGGTGCCGGCTAGGTGCTGCATTAACACAGGTTGTCTGTCCCCCGAGGTCTTGGTCAAACCTCCCTTTACAAACTGAGACCCCAGTAATGCTCCCTATATAATGGATATCCCCGCCCTGGAGAGAAGGGGTTGGGCGTAATAAATTGCCTACGTTCACTGAGAAGTGTGTTGCTTTCAAGTAAGTCAGCAGGGCTGTGTGAACGTCCCTCAGAAAGACACTGTCACGGGGAGCAGGGATTGCTTGGCTGGTGCGGGTGTCTGAGCTGTCTCGGGGTGGGGGGGGTGGCCTGCAGCCTATGAAGCTGCTCCAGATGAGCCACTGCAGATGGGATTGGGCATATCATCAATGTCAAGTGCAACTGCCCTACCCACCCACCCCCAGCAAAGGGCATGAAAGGTCCAGACTCAACCCCTCTCCAGCAGAAGCCTGGAGTTACAGGAAATTTCCTCTTTGCTTCCCTGCTTCTGCCACCGAATAAAAAAAATAAAATAAAATAAAATAAAATAAAATATAAAATAGAATAATAAAATAAAATAAAATAAAATAAAAAAGTCTTATGAAAAAAAAGAAGCTCCAACACATTCAGGTAATTAATTGGGATGATGGAGGACTGGATGCTCTGGGTGTGTATGGCAGGGACCTGCATGGGTGTGCAAAATCATCCCATCCATTCATGAACTGATGCCTGAAGGGTATATAGGATTTGACCAGGTGAAAAAGAGGGTGTGAGAGTGATCCAGGCAGTGGGAAGGGTATGTGCAAAAGCCCCGGGGCAGGAAAGAGGTTAGCATTAGAGGGAAGAGAGAAGGCCAGAGAGTAAGGAGGTAAAAGGACCGCAGATGACTGGAGTGAGAAGGGGCCAGACCAAGCAGGGCTAGCAGGCTGGAGAGAAGTCATGGCTGCATCCTGGGGGCACTGGGGCGTCATGGCAGGGCTCTGAGCTGGATCATACAGCATTTGGGCTGTTGATGGAAAAATTTCCACACACTAGGGACCAACAAACAAGGGGCAGCCATCTCCACTCCCTGGGTGAGAACCAGCCCTTTTAATCTGTCATCTGATGATGCCCAGAAAGGAACCCCAACACACCATGGCTTGGCATGCTCTAACCGAGAATACCCACTTCCTAGATTAGAGGTGGCTCATTTGCTCTTGAGCCCTGGGAGGAGAGCCTGAGAAGACACAGCAGATGGGACAGAACCCCAAGTGTCTGAATCTAAAGCTTTAACCACCAAGGGAGAAATGGCATTTAACACAGCACATTGCTTCAACAAATATTTACTGAGTACCTACTATGTGCGGGACCCTGTGCTAGGCTCTGAGGATCCTGTAGTGAAGAAGACAATGTGCATCTCTGCCCAATAGTAAACTAACAAATGCATTGTACAGTGTCAGGTTAAGGCTATGAGCCAAGTAAAGCAAGGGAGGCAGAGAGAGAGAGAGAGAGGGAGGCCAGGGATGGGGATATTTTAGACAGCTGGTCTTGGGAAGGTGGCATTTGAGCAGAGACCTAAAGGAAATGAGGAAGTGAGTCATGCAGACACCTGGAGAAAGAGTATTCCAAGCAGCAGCGGAAACAGCATATGCAAAGGCCCTGGGGTGGAACTCCACCTGGCATGCTGGTGAAAGAGTAAAAGAGTGAAAGAGTGAGGAGTTGAAAGGTAACCAGGGGATGATCTAGAAGAACTTTGTGGGTCATTGTTAGCGGATTGGCTCTTCTTTCAGGATCGAAAGGAGAAGTTTTGAGAAAAGGAGCCACATGATTTTAAGAGGATTCTTCTCTATGAAATAACTGGAAATTGTATTTGTATCTGTCTCCTGCTGGGTCCCAGGGAGATGAGAACCAGTACCATCTGCTTTGTTTCCCCTTTCTCCAGCATCTAGTAGAAAGCGTAACCCAGAGTAGGTGCTCAAAACAAATTGCTGAATGCATGAATTGCCACACCGTGCTCTACAACTTGTGAAGGAGCTCTTATGGTATGCCAGGTACTGCTCTGAGTGTCTTACTAATGCCCCGCTGCTATCCCCATAAAGTAGAGGAGAAAATCAAGCCCAGAGAGAGGGAGTGATCCACCCAAGGTCGCATAGCTAGAAGTGCTGAAGACTGGATTTGAATCAGATCATCTGGCCCCATGTTTGGCTAGTACTCACGATGGTTGGCCCCATGGGGGTTTGAAGGGGTCTGGGGACTCCAGAAGATCACATGGCACCCCCCCCGACAGGTACTCACCACATCGATGAGGCAGATAGTGGTCTCGACGTCATTGGGCTGGGAGACCATGACCTCAGAGGTGGCGAACACCTTCACCAGTGCCTTGTCCTTCTGCAGTGTCACTGAAGGTGGGTTCGGCACCTGGATCCTGATGGTGAGTGGGCGGGACTCAGGGTACTGCTGGAACACCTGGGGGTGGACACCAGGCCAGAGTGAGTGGGGCCCTGGGGAGTGGGGGTGCCCAGTGGGTCATCAGCCAACCTCTAAACACATGGCCCAGGGTCTCAGACTGGGCACCCTCAGATCCAACAGCATCTCTCGAGCCCTACAAAACACATGCAGGGTCTCTGACCTGCTGCTGGGTTTGGGCAGGGGGGCTGCCGTCTCCAAGCCTCTCATGTAGGGTTACTGGAAGAATTAAATGTGGGGGTGACAGCAAAGCTCAATGCTTTGTCCAGAAATGCTCAGAACCTGCTGCTGAGCAAGATGGATTCGTCTGGACATTCACGATTGCATCGAATCATCGTAACAACTCCATGGGGTATTTTTTCTCCATGTTACAGATAAAAAAAACCTGAGGCTCAAGCAAATTGTCTATGGCCGGCAGGAGAGCTGAGGTTCCAGCCCAGGTCTATGTTACTCAGAAGCCCAGGCCTCCCTCCTCTCCTGCTGCCTTTGGATGCCCCACCTGGAATGAGAAAGTTCACAGTTTAGGGGGCTTCACAGCGAAGTCCCAGAGCGAGGCCTACCTGGATTGGCTGGGGTCTCTGGAGACCCACGGTGGGAGGAATCGGAGCCTGTTTGCTGCAAATGGACTCCCCAAAAGCTAATTAGCTAAAGGGACAATTCATCAAGCAATCAGTTCCCATATTTGCTGAATAACTGTTTTATCAAAAAATTTATTTTAAGGAATGCTCTTCTTTCTTCTTCTTTTTTAAGATTTTATTTTTAAGTAATCTCTACACCCAATGTGGGGCTCGAACTCATGACCCCAAGATCAAGAGTCACACACTCTTCTGACTGAGCCAGCTAGGTGCCCCTAAGGAACACTTTTCTTAAATATATTAAATTGACATAAATATGTGGGAAAAACTACAAAGTTACTTTGAAAAGAATTCCATGTAAATGGAAACTTCCATGTGCAATGCAGCAGTGTGGATTCTGGTCCTGAGAAGGCTCTATTTGTTTTCTTGAACACATTCAAGGTGAAATTCTTTTTTTTAAAGATTTTATTTATTTATTTGAGAGAGTGAAAGAGCACAAGAGGGGGAAGGGTCAGAGGGAGAAGTAGACACCCCACTGAGCAGGGAGCCTGACGCGGGACTCGAGCCCAGGACTCCAGGATCATGACCTGAGCCAAAGGCAGTCGCTCAACCAACTGAGCCACCCAGGTGCTCCAAGGGGAAATTCTTTTGAACAAACTGGGTCTATTGGCAAATCTAGTAAATTCAGCCAAATGACCACTTAGTGGATTCACCCTTTGGCAATCTGGCTTTTGACAAGTCAATGACTTGGTGAATTGGCTTTTCACAAAGGGATTTTCAAGATAGCTGGAGGGACCTACCCCAGCATACACAGTCTCCAACAATAAGCAACACCTTCTTCTCAGGGACGTGGAGAGTCCCCCTCCAACTCTCCCCACAGCAGCAGGAGACCAGGGATGCCCCTCCTCATTCTGATGAAGCCTCTCCTGGTGACTCCACCCCAGCCTAGGTCTCCAGGAGACATTCCTCTGTGTCCAGCCTGAATCCTCCCCCTGCTGCAGACCCAGCCCCATTTCACGGCCTGAGTCCCTGCTCTAGCCCAGCTCTGCTGCTGCCTCGTTGTGTGACTTCTTTGAGCCTCTGTTTCCCTGTCTATAAAATGGATTGCTCCTCTCTTCCGGCCCCATTAATGCAGGGGAGGGAGGGTAATTAAAGCCAAATAAAAGAGTGCACTCTTAAATTTTTTTCATAAGCTGTAAGGTGCAGTGCACATAAGAAGTGGCGCAATAAATAAAAGGTCCTGTTGACTGAGGGCTCTCCCTGCCTCCCAGGGCTGCCACCATTCAGGACATTAGATAATGGTGCTCTGCCATTCAGCTTCCAACCACACGAGGGTGATAGTGACCATTTGTTGAGTTGGGTCTCCCTTCCTGCCTCTGAATTACAACCAGAAGCAGAACAGGTAGAACAGAGAAATGTCTAAAATGGTTCTAGATTACAGCAATCCTTCATACATGCATGACACTTACTATGTAGGAAACTTTTTGCTTCCAGGTGCAGGGTAACAGGCTTGGGACCCGCACTGGGACAGGCACTGGGGTCAGAAAGGCCTTTGTTCCAACAGTACCTAGCTACTAACCTGACAAGAGTCCCACTTGCTCCCACCCCTTTAAAAAAGGTTTTGTTACTATTAGCAAGAACAATAACAGTGAACATTTATCAAATGCCTTCTCTGTGCCTACGTTCAGATCCCAGGTTCACAGCCACACAGTGAAGTGGGCGTTGTTATCCTTTTTTTCCAGATGAGAAAACTGAGGCCCAGCGAGAAGTCATTTGCCTACAGTAGCATGGTTGAGACATGCTGAGCTAGAATTCAAAATCATGTTTGTCTACTCCAAAAACCTGGCTCTTCCCACCTGCATGTGCTCTGTGTCAGCATCTTTACATGAATTATCACCTCATCACCCTTAGTCTGTTAGATGAAGCTGTGGAGTGGGAGTTAGCATCCTTTTTTGACAGATGAGGAAGCTAAGGCTCAGAGATGTTAAGACTCTTGCCTGAAGACACACAGCAACGAAGTAGCCAGGCCAGGATTAGACCTGTGCAGGCCAGTCTACTGCTAGAGCTCAAGGTCTTTCCACCTCAACCCTCCATGCTCCCTCTCTCATAAGGATTTGGATACCACACTTCGCCACTGCACTCCTAAGGAGGGTGTCAGGTTGCCCCACCCTAGTGCTGAGTGTCTCCCCTTCTGACCCAGTTCCTGGGACAGTTGGAAGGAGGGTAGCGCTGAAGACAAGGGGACACATCTGTCTTACATACCTTGGGAATCAAAGCTCCCAGCGTGGACGTGGTAAGAGGAGGAAGCTCTTCAAACTACAGGACAAGAAGAAGGGTCATGTGAGTCCCTGAGGTTATGGGGACAGATGGGAGTTGCTAACATAGTGATTAAACTCCTACACACCCTCAGACAACCAGTGGGGGGCATCTTCTTCTCCTTAAAGACCACTTGGGGGGCCCTGCCTGTCCAAAAGCAACCACCACACTGATCATGGTGGCTGTTTGTGGTTAAGTGGACAGGGCCAGCCACTTAAGCTCACCACAGACCTGACTCTTTCTCCTCTAAATGTAATTCTTGATTAAAACAAGGTGAGCATCAGTGAGTCCACGTGCATAACTCAGTGTCCACTAAATGCATAATTCTGCCATATCTTTGAACAACCTGTACTATTATTTACTTAATGTTTTCTTTCAACTGACTTGCTTTTGAAAACCTCAAATACTAAAAAATGGAAAGCCAGTACCATTTGACAGAAAGAAATGGCAACTGGAAAAGCAAATACAATAAAAACGAAATAATGCCATTACATTCTGCTTGGATATCATTGTCTGCGGAGGGCTATGGCTATGAGTTCTGTTCTCTCTGAGTTAAAAAGAGGATACTTAAAAGTGCAAGAGAGGGTTAACTATATACTAGCACTAAACGGAGGCTTTCCTCTTGATGGAACCAAGAAGGACACAATTCATATGGTGGTTTTTTTTTTTTAGAACATCTTATTCTTAGCAGATAGACATAAATTTATGGAGTGAAATGTCATGTTTCCAAAAACTTAAATTGTTCAACAATAGCTAGCTAGCTAACTAGATGATAGATAGGTTAGATAGATGGATGAATGGAAGGACGGATGGATGAGAAGATGGATAGATAGAAGGATGGATGGATGGATAGATGGATGGATGGTTAGATAGACAGATGGAAGGATGGATGGGTGGATGGGTGGATGGATGGATGGATGGATGGATGGATAGATGGATGGTTAGATAGATGGAAGGATGGATGGGTGGATGGATGGATGGATGGATGGTTAGATAGATAGATGGAAGGATGATTGGATGGACAGAAAGATGGATGGAAGGAAGGAAGGATAGAACGATGGATGTATGGATGAGTAGCTGAGTGAGTAAGCAGATGGATGGGTGGATTGGTATACATGAAGCAAATATGGCAAAATATTAACTGGTGAATCTGGGTGAAGGATATTTGGGCATTAATTGTGTTATTTTGTAACTTTTCTGAAGGCTTGCAATTTTCACAAGAAACGGTTTGGAAAGAAAATTACTCTGGATCATACCTTATTCTTATATATGATTTAGTTTTTTAATATCAATGTTTACCAAGTAAAAGGATTCCAAGCATTTATATTGGTATACATATATAGGAATATATATCATGCTTTTAAAGAAAGATTGGCATAGAATTAAATAGAACTGAATATGATTTGATGTTATTTCATGCCCTGGCTGTGAGTCACCTAAAATCACCCTAGGCACCATGCTTTGGTAAACACTGACATAATTAATACACGTCCGTGAGTGGGAAATGAGTGAGGGATGGACTGTCTACTACTACTGTTCTTGCTTTAAAGCAATCTCCCCAAGTCTGTGGGGACTAGACAGGATCAGTGGGGAGCTCTTTGTTGCCCAGCCCACCTCTCAGTGGGGCCGTGACTCACCATGCCATTGGTGATGTCGATATCCAGTGCCCCCTGCTTCTGCAGGAGGGCCAACACTGAGCCCAGGAAGTTGGCAGAAATGGCCAGTTGCGAGTTGGTGTTGTTGCCCATGGGGGGCAAGTCTGGCATCTTCTGTCTGGGAGACATGGCTGGCCGCCCCAGTGGATAGTCAATGAGCTCTCCTCCAGCCTCCCCAACCAGAGTCTGGAGAAGCAGAGAGGAAAGGGGTCACAGGGAGGGGTACAGGGAGATGAGTGGAGGAGGAGGCTGAGACTGGGTGAGGTCCTGAATCTGCCGCCAGGCAGCCTTCCTCGATTAAACCCACTGGGACTGAGTTACCCTTTCTTTTATGGCCCCCAGCTCTCCTTCATTTGTGATGGAATGGAACCTCTTGCAGTTCTCACTTTATGGCCACTTACAGCCATCTTTTGCTTTCAATACATGTGTGACATAGATTCTTCCCCACTCCGTCCTGCCAAAACGAGTCAGCATATTTATGAATCTGCAAAATGCCATGGCATATCTACACTCAAAAGACCAGACACATTTCCACAGTCGGCAGATGCTGTGTGGTCTTCCCCGGGGACTTCTCCACCTCATGGAGAGTCACTCTGTCCCTACTGCCCGGGTCAGGCCCCACCACCATCTCATGACCCCCACCATGGCACCTTCCCACACCCTGTTCCCTCCCCCACACTCTTCTCTTGTTATGGCCCACTTATCTGGCAGATCTCAGCTTAAGTGTCACTTCCTCCATGAAGCCCTCCATGACCTCCCTGGGTACATTGTATCTCCTTGCTTCAGGCTCTGATATCCTGGGACCCTCTTTCACGATCTTTGTGTCTTTGAGTGACTCTTGGATGGCCTATCCCCTCCAATAGGTTGTAAGCTCCATTAAGGCAGAGATCTTACCTTGTTCACCAATGCCCCTCCAGCCCCAGGCCAGAGTCTGGCAAACAGCAGGTAACCAACAAATATCTCTTGGACGGCTATTGTTTATGAATAGACTAGGTGTGCCTGTATACGTGTGCACAAGTAGGCTATGTCTGTGGCAGCTTGGGTGTGCACCTGCAGCTCTGTATCTGATTGAGCATTGGGCGGGCGGGGGGGAAGCATCCATGTTGGTACAGCCCAGGGGGAGCACCCATGCGTGTGCCCCTTGCAGTTAGGGGCCAGATTCGGTGGTGTGCTGGAACCAGCTCATGCCAGCTCATAAGCACTCTTGTGACATTCTACGCTTGTCTTCCCAACTCTTCACTCAGTGATATCAAGTTGGTAGCTTGAAATGGGCCACGGTGGCAGTATTTAGACCATGGAAATCAGCTAATGCTACAAATCAGGACTTTTTTTTTCTTTTTTTTTTTTTTTTTAAATCACGGATTGCCAGTTGCTAGTGATAATCAGCACTCTACTGGCCGGATTCATTCCTTCAGGAAACCCAAGTCCGTAGTAGCAGAAGGTAGACTGCTTGGGTTTAGATCCCAGGCTCACATTTATTCGCTGTGTGACCTTGGGCAAGTGGCTTAACTTCTGTGACTCTGTTTCCTCAATAAGAGTTCACCTTATTATGTCATATGGTTGCTGTGAGGATAGACTGAGTTAATCTACATCAAACACTTAGAATGTGCCTGGAAAGCAGTAAGCACTTGGTAAGTGTTGGCTGTGATTGTGTTTTCTGATGCGGCTCCTAGAAGGTCCTCAAGTCATCAAAAGAGGGTCCTGTTCAAACGTTGCTTCGCAGACATTGAGTAAAAGCCCATGGGTCTGGCGCTCACACCCGTGCCCACCTCCCCTTGCCCCGAGGCCCCGGCACTCACATTGAGGTCCAGCTCCAGGAATTCCCCAGTCACAAGCGGGAGGCTGGAGAAGGTATACTGGACACTTCCCAATATCCCCAGAGGAACCAGAGCTGCAGGCAAACGTGGGGGTCACGGGGAGCCCCCTTGACCTCCCGAGATGACTTCCCTCCTTGTGCCCCAAAGTAGGCAGAGCAGCAAGGTTCCAGATCCAGACAGCATGCAAAGAGCCAGAGTTCTGGGTTCAAATTCCAGCTCTGCCTCTTCCTTGCTGTGTGACCTTAGGCAAGACACTGCACCTCTCTGAACTCCAGGTTCCTCCTCTGTAAAATAGGCTTAATATAACTCCTTGGACTATACTGTGGGGTCCATGAGGGTCTGGATATCGATAAGTTTTGTAAACTGTGAAGGACTGTGACCAGGGAAGACGTTTTAAGATTCCATAATGTGGTGCTTCGTTGAAGTGGGGATTTCCCTGACTGCTTGTGACCAACAGCCGCATCATCTGGGCTCTTCCTCCCTTGTTCCTGGCCACAAAGGGAGAGAACTTTACCTGTCTGGGAAAGCCATCCTCAAACTGCTTGGGGTCTCGAGAGATGGGACTGCTACCCCAGAAGGCTGTGCTGTATTGCTGCAGAAACTATAGCCCTTCATAAGTCAGGTGCCTCCATTATGTTGTGGTCTATATGAAAGGAGATCCCTGAAACATGCCGTGTGTGAACTGCACAACTATATGGGGCAGGTTTGCCTTCAGGAATGTTCACTCAGAAATCTTGGATCATGGGGTGGTGTTGGAGCCTGGTTCTGAGGACCTGGACAGTCTCCACGGTGTCTCCTGCTCTTCACTCTCCAAACCCTCTGCGGGATGAAGCCAACCCCCCATTGTAGAGATGAGGAGCCTGGAAAGTCTTTCCAAGTCCACACCGTTGTCAGGGCAGAGCCAGGACTCAAACCCAGCCTCCCTGTCCCAGTCCAGAGCCTGAGCCTCCAGGGCCAGATGGGAGGCTCCTTCCTCCGGGGGGATGTCTGGCCAGGTAGCCTCTCTCTTGTGGCATCAGCCGCACCACACTCTGAGGGCCTGAGTGGGTGTGCCCCCACCACCCTGGACCCTCCTCCCAGACATGCTATGTCCCCAGTGCTTTCCATGGCTGGGCCCAGATCAGGGCTGGCAGATGTCGGCTGAATGAAGCAAAGCAGGAAGGACTTACAGTCCACGAGACCCAGCTGGTCGTTGACAAGACCCAGCACCACGTCCACGATGGGGCAGAGCTGTAAGGGGAGAGGGCATGAGGTTCCAGCGATGGGGCTAGGGTTGGGGAGGGAAGCACGAATACTGACAATAGCTAACATTTACTGCCTGCTTGCTCTGTGCCCGGCACGGTCCTCCCCGCAACCCTATGGGGAAGGCTCTCTCCTAATCCCCGTTTTATAGCTGGGAAAACCAAGACTCAAAGAGGGCATATGACTCACGCAGCTCGCAAGTGCCCGAGCCGGGACTCAAACCAGAACTGTGTGACTCTTAAGCTCCACTTCCTTATCCCTTCACTAATCTGTCCCTCCATGGTCCTCCAGGTCCTCCCCAGATCCCCAAGAACATGTTCCAGCCCTCTGGCTCCCTCCATCCCTCTGGGTCACCTGCATGCCCACAGGGATGGGGGCTGGACTGTGGTCCCTCAGTCTGGGGAAAGTCTGTGCTTCTAGCTTCCCATCCCGGGATGGGTTCTTACCAAGTCAGGGAGGACGTTGGCCAGCACTCGGTTCACTAAGTTGTCCACGAGGTTGGGGAGAAGCCTGAGGAGAGAGGAGTGGAGGGGAGGAGGGAGCTCACCAAGCTTGTCCACACTTGGGGTCCCTGGCCAGGCCCTGAACAGCGAGAACTGGGAAATTGTTCTGAAAGCCAGAAGGACAGTGGCTGGGCCTGCCTGGACAGGTGACCCTGGCAAATTGCTTGGCTTTTCATTCAACATTCACTCGTTTGTCCATCCATCCATCCATCCATCCATCCATCCATCCATCCATCCAACAAACAAATGCTCCTTGAACTCTGCAATGGGTCAGGCCCGATTTATGGTGCAAAGTCGTTCCCTCCTGCTCATTTGCCCCTCAGTGGGCTGCTTGCTGCCGCTTTGTGCCGTCTTCCTAAAGGGAAATGAATGTATTACTTGATTCAAGCACCTAGCACAGTGTCTGGTGCATAGTAGGTGCTCAATTAATGTTTGTGGGAGGGAGGGGAGGAGAAACCTGGCCAGCAAAACGTGCTCATGTGGTCCGCAAGAGGAAATGAGTTGTTGGTGTTGAAAAGCTTGGGACATGTGATCGGTTCTACAGATAAAGAAACGGGTCCGGAGAAGTGGTCCAGAGCAAGTTCTAAGTCCATACCAGCTGTAAACTAACTGTCCTAACCGGTTAGTTGAGAGGGGGAGGAGATCACGGTGTTGATGCATAGACAAGACACAGAGATGGACAGACAGACTTGTAAGGCAAGCATGTGTTTCCCGAGGCCCCTCAGCGACGGGAAGGTGAGTGAAACATGTGTCACTCACAGAGTGTCACGGACAGCTTGGCCCCTTAAAAATCCATCTGTCTCTGCCCCCGCTGAACACTCCCTGTGTCCACCCACGTTGTAGCTGACCGTCCAGTGCTTGCCAGTTTGACAGAGCAAAGAATTTCTTGAGATCGTGTCCTAATTAGAACATTCCACTATGCATTTTGGTCTCCTTTTCAAGTGGATGCACACCTCGAGGGGCCTTGTCTTGGTTCCAATTCTCCTTGCAGGGTAAGACCCTTGAGAATGCACTTGCACGTTTACCCATGCATGGGTGCGTGCGTGTGTCTATGTGTGTGGAGGAGGGATCATCTGAATTTAATCTGTGTACATTCAGGGCACAGACTGTTTTCTCTTTCTGGGAAATTATCTGGCGGATACATCAGCCCATGTTTAAAATGTATATAAACAGTTATTCATTGCAACCTGTTCGTCAGAGCAGAAGATTAGGCAGATCGCCATGTCCCCGCCCCAGGGGACTAGACAAATACATGGTGTTTCGTCCAGACAGTGGAATAGTACATGGCCGTAAAAACGACAAGGAAGCTCTCAATGTTCAAATACAGAAAAATCTCCAAATAGAGTAAATGAAAAAGACAAAGTGCAAAATGGTGTTTATAGGATGTGCCCATTTGTGTTAAAAGGAGGGTTGGGAATGAGAATCCACATTCATGTTTGCTTCATTTGTAGAAAGGAATTGGAAGGAGAATCAAGAAAGAAGCACAGTGAGCTTGCTGGGGAGGCGCAGGTGGGAAGCAGGGTGGGAAGGGGGCTCTTCAGTCTGTGCCTTTTAATTTTTTATATATATTTTTAAAGATTTATTTATTTATTTTAGAGAGAGAGAGCAGGAAAGGGGCAGAGAGAGAGAGAGAAAGAGAATCTCAAGCAGACTCCCCGCTGAGTGCATAACCCAATGCGGGGCTCAATCTCATGACCCTAAGATCATGACCTGAGCCGAAATCAAGAGTCAGACACTCAATCAACTGAGCCGCCCAGGTGCCCCTATTTTTTTTTTTTATATTTTGAACCATGTATTACCAAATATATTTCCTAGTGAAAATGTGAATGTAAAAATCTGTGAGGTTTCTGGGTCTCTACCTCCTCTCCTCACCAAAATATCAGGGACCAATTTTCTCTGTCCTTACCTACCCTAGAGCAGAAACAAAGACTCAGAGAAGCTCACATGAATCAGAAATTCTTGAGTTCAAGTGGCATAATGAGTTTTCTACTTTTGAAGTCTAGGTAGATGGGGCGTCTGGGTGGCTCAGTTGGTTGGGCGACTGCCTTCGGCTCAGGTCATGATCCTGAAGTCCCGGGATCGAACCCTGCATTGGGCTCCCTGCTGAGCAGGGAGTCTGCTTCTCCCTCTGCCCTTCCCCCCTCTCATGTGTTCTCTCTCGTTCTCTCTCTCTCAAATAAATAAATAAAATCTTTAAAAAAAAAGTCTAGGTAGGATGAGCACTAGGTAGGAGAAAATATTGATAACACAGGAGGGGAAGGAGTAGGGGGTCAGAGGTCTCGAAGAGAGAAGCCAAAGAAGCATTTCCCATGATGAGGGCCAGGGAGTGAAGAGAAAAGGAAGCTCTGAGCGGCCCTGATGTGCCCTCATCCGAGACCATTACCTGGGGACAGCGTACCCCTCAATACATGGACACTTGAAACCTCTCTGGACAGAGTATGGGGACTTGGCCACTTTATGAGGAGGGCATAACAGAAAAAACCCAACCCTTAACCAAGGTTGCATTGGACAGAACCCATTGGGACATTTCCCCATGAGTTAGGGCTCCAAGAGACACAAAACTCCTGCTAGACATATATTCAGAAAACTCTTAAAATGTACCAGATTCTGTACTGTTTTGCATTCATTATCTCAATTCCAAAGGGAAAAAAATTACCCCCATTCCACAGACAAAGAAGCTGGAGCACAGAGAGGGCAACAGAGTTGCTCAGAGTCACACAGCAAGGAATAGTGGAGCTGAGGTTTGAACTGAAGGCTGCTTCTAGAGCCTTTACTCGTAACCATATGATTTGTCAAAGACAGACCACTTCACCATCCCCTAAGGCACTCCACTGCCCACTGGTACTCACCCTCGAAGCAGCTTGACTTTGATACCCCCCAGGAGGGTGTCACATCGCTCAATAACTAGCCTAGGGTAGCCCGTGCGGTCCATGGTCAGCCGGACCTTGGCAGTGATGTTCACTTCCACAGCGATGTCCAGGAAGCCAATGAGACTGGAGGAGATCATGGGGCCGGTGAGACTGTGAGTCAACCTCGACTGCCAGGCAGTTCAGCTTCATTCAGTTCTACACAGCACCTTGCATCTTGGCCTCTGTGCTTGCTGTCCCTGCCTCTTTCTTTTGTGCATCTATTATGCTCCTTGCTCATCTCCAGGGGTCCCAAACCGGAAGGCTTCCCTGGTCCCTCTACATATGTGAACAAATTCTATCTCTTCCTTAGTCTATGAGGGCTTCCTTCAAAGACTAGGAATAGGGGTCAATAAATGAACTCTATACATAAATTCTGGTTTCCAAGGTGACTACCCATTGACCTAGCTTTATAGATGTGACCTCATCCCATGGGCAGAAATCAACACAAAAGTCCACTCTGTGAGGTTCTCGGATAAGCACCTACTTTGTGGCAGGCACTCTTCAGGGAGACATTTGCTTGCCTTCCTTCACCTGTGGCCACAGCCACTTGGAAAAGGAGGTGTCTTTATGTCCATTGCAGGAGAAGACACTAAGGCTCAGTGACATGAAGGGGCTGACCCGAGGTTACACAGCTTTAAAGAGAGTCAGGATTCAAACCCAGGCTGTCACCTGTCTCCAGCCTCCCAGAGCTTAACAACCATGCAGGCTACCTTCACGGCTGACAAGAATGACCTGAGCCCAAAAATATAAGCCACATACTGGTAACACATTAGATCTTATTATTCCCCCCATATTATGGACAAAGAGACTGAGGTACAGAGAGGGGAAATGACTTGCCCACGATCTCCCAGCCAGGACATAGGGTGATGGGGGCCCCTCCAGGGCTGAGGGTACATACCTCTTCCCGTTGATGGCCACGCGGGTGTACAAGCTCAGGTAGACACCCACACCAGGCAGGAGCCTCACGGACACCCGGGGGAGGGTCAACTCCACGATGCGCAGCCTGCATAGGACCCGGGGTGGTGAGATGGGAGTCAGCCCCACTGCCTGCCACCCCTCGCCAGGAGTGCCCCGTCTCACACCACCCCCTTCTCTGTCCTGCATTCATTCCTCCTGACCCTAAAGAGACCTGAGGTTTGTGGCTAGAACTGGGAGAACACAGAGAAGTGAAAGAGAAAGAATGCCATGACCCACCTTCCTATTGGCTGGAGACGCACTGTTTACATTTCCATGTATTTCCTTTGGATTTTTTTTTTCTTGTAAAGATGCCATTCCCTCTATTGTCCCTGGCCCTCCTTGCCTGCTTCCTTCCTACATATTCTCAGATTTCAGATTAAGACCCTCTTCCTCCAGGAAGCCTTCCCTGACCTCCCCCATTATACACATCCCTATTTCCCCCCCGAATTGCTTGCCGGTGTTACAATTGTATGATTATTTTCAGGGGTCTTTATGAAAGCCCATATACCCCATCAGCCTGCAAGCTCTATGAGGACAAGAGATGTGTCTTTTGGCTAACCATGTGGTCGCGTGCCCAGTGCCAACACAGTGGCCTGCACGTAGGAGGAGCACTAAGTATTTGTTGAATTAGATAGTGAATGTGAGGAGGGGGCTGGACACAGCTGAAATTACTATATATGTGTAGTTTTAAATCCTTGGGTATTTTCCACTTTGTGACTATGACCATTCTACAGATGAGGAAATCAAGACTCAGAGTGACAAAAAGTGTGGCCCAGAGTCACACACATATATAAACGGGTGAGCTGAGACTCACATTCAGGAACGCTTAAGGACAAGACCCCCAAGCCATACAACTTGGGGCTCTCAAGACCTCCAGTCCTGAGGCCAAGCCTTGAACTCCAGACCCCTGGGTGTGATCACCTGGCTTGTAGGTTCATCATCTGGGCTTGATAGGGAGAGCCTGGCCCCTCCTTACCCGGTGATGCCCTGCACGGTGCTGAGGATGCCACCCTCGCCGAGGACGCCCAGGACTCCACCTCCTCCAAGAAGTCCTCCATCGCCAAGGAGACCACCTCCACCGAGCAGGCCACCTTGGCCCGACAGGATGCCATTGGCTGCCAGCATGCCCCCAGTGCCCAGCAAACCACCTGGGCCCAGCGCCCCAGTGGCTACACCGGGTGGGATCTCTCCAGGCCACAGCTCTCTCCGGTGAAGCCTGCCCACGGCTGCTGCAACTTCGTCCGACCTGTACCGCCCACGGCCCCTGTGGCCGCCATATGCATTCACTGCACTGCGGTAGTCGCCATTTCGGAGGTCCCTGATGATTTCATCTGACTCAAGGATCTCACCGTATCTGTATTTGCCCCCCAGCTGAGCGGTGTTGTCATTGGTCTCGATGTGACCATACTTGTAACTACCGCCAAGCTGGTTGCCATTGGTATGTTTTGGGGGGCGCTCTCGGACATGGAAATCGTTGTAGGGAACGCCACCGACACCTCGGGAGAGTTCAACGTGTCTGTAGTCATTGTAATGGTGTCGGCCACCGCCCAAAAGACCACCACCACCACCACCCAGGAGACCACCACCACTGCCCCCCAACAGGCCCCCACCACTGCTGCCTCCACCACCCAATAAACCTCCCCCAACTCCACCCAACAGGTCATCTTCACCCCCTCCACCCCTTCCACCAAGCAGGCCCCCCAGAAGACCACCACCCCTACCACCACCACCACCACCACCACCACCGAGTAGCCCCCCACCACTGCCACCCAACAGCCCCCCACCCCTGCTGCCACCACCACCCAATAAGCCTCCCCCAACTCCACCCAACAGGTCACTACCACCCCCTCCACCCCCACCACCAAGCAGGCCCCCCAGAAGACCACCGCCCCCACCACCT